>NW_008824035.1:72519-85320 GCF_000699105.1 Pygoscelis adeliae
TGTATTGAAGCAGGGGGACCTGATTACAAAATATAACAATGGTTTATAAATCTACTTTTGGCACACAAAGTAGAAGCAAGGGCAAAGAAGAGATGTGGTGACTTTTTGATCTCTCTTTTTGACAGTTCACAATCTTATGGTGTGGACAGTGGTGGAAAGACCTGGTTAGTAAGGCGTCAGCATTTCAGTTAGGTGAGGCCATTCAGGAAGAGTGAAGGCAGAGTCTACAGTTATTTATTCTATTTATGTTCATGCATTAGAGGCAGTCAGACAGTTCCAGTCCTTCAAAATGACTTATCGAAGTAGTTTGGAGAAGCTAAAAGCTGTTCTAAAAGGCTACCTTGAGAATTAACTGGCCCGGGAACCTATTCACTCTGAAAACTTTGGAAAGATTGTGCCCTGCTGAGCTTTCAGTTATGTACAAACTCTGGGGACTTAAAACATAGTGAGTGGTAAATTTACACCTTACGGTTCCTTAAGGGGTAAACTGAAAAACTCTTTCTAGAAAAATAACAGATGAGCATCAACTGAGATCACCTGGATATTCAAGTATGTTGTTCAGGCAAAGTCTGCAGATGGAGAGGCTGAGACTTACCTTTCAGAGTCTTCAGAAAAATGGTGAGAAGTGAACCTTCAGAAGTACCATCTTGTGCACAGCAAGTCTTTACCATGACTGAAACCACGAAAGATGAGTAATCTTCAGAGCTTAACTTTTAAACATTTGGAAAAGGGTCGATTTGGATAGCATGAAAAGTGGAGAAAAGGAACCTGAGAAAGACAGATGTCCATAGCCAGCCAGTTGCAATTTTAACAAGAAAATACCATCACCTACTTCTCCGCCCATTTTTAAAAAGACAGTGCCACATAAAATCAAGAAAACATTTTAAATTTTTTCAGAATTTCCTTAGTCCTCTCCTGCTAAGCAAAAGGAAATGCTGGTCAGATTTAATTCATGCTCATAGAAGAACCATTTCTAATGAAGATGGAGGTGTGAATCTTCTTCAGCTATGCTGGAAAGAAAATTAAATCATCAATAAAATATTTTCTTATAGGCATCTTTTCTATAAAATTTGTGAAGCATTACATTTAAAATAGGTTTATTTTACATAATCACAATAATATTCTTCTCTGCTAAAGGCAGAGAATCAAATACAAAAAATCATCAGTGCCACTGTTCTTAGATTTTTGTTTATTAATAGCTAGAACTTCAAATGTCATGAATTTGTCAAGAAGACCAAAGAGTACCACGGTTGACACGCCTGAGGGACAGGATGCCATCCAGAGGGACCTGGACAAGCTCAAGAAGTGGGACCCTCATGAGGTTCAACAAGGCCAAGTGCAAGGTCCTGCACCTGGGTCCAGGCAACCCCCGGTATCAATACAGACTGGGGGATGAAGGGATTGAGAGCAGCCCTGCCGAGAAGGACTTGGGGGTACTGGTGGATGAAAAGCTGGACAGGAGCCAGCAATGTGCGCTCACAGCCCAGAAGGCCAGCCGTATCCTGGGCTGCATCAAAAGAAGCGTGGCCAGCAGGTCGAGGGAGGTGATTCTGCCCCTCTACTCTGCTCTGGGGAGACCCCACCTGGAGTACTGCGTCCAGCTCTGGAGCCCTCAGCATAAGAAAGAAATGGACCTGTTGGAGTGGGTCCAGAAGAGGGCCATGAAAATGATCAGGGGGATGGAACACCTCTCCTATGAAGAAAGGCTGAGAGAGTTGGGGTTGTTCAGCCTAGAGAAGAGGTGGCTTCGGAGAGACCTTCTTGCAGCCTATCAGTACTTAAAGGGGGCTTATAAGAAAGATGGTGGCAAACTTTTGAGCAGGGCCTGTTGCGACAGGACAAGGGGAAATGGTTTTAAGCTAAAAGAGGGTAGATTGAGACTAGATAGAAGGAAGAAATTTTTTACGCTGAGGGTGGTGAAGCACTGGAAGAGGTTGCCCAGAGAGGTGGTGGATGCCCCATCCCTGGAAACACTCAAGGTCAGGCTGGACGGGGCTCTGAGCAAGCTGATCTAGTTGAAGATGTCCCTGCCCATGGCAGGGGGGTTGAACTAGATGACCTTTAGAGGTCCCTGCCAACCCAAATTATTCTATGAATCTATTCTAAAACTATAGCAGCTTTTTTATGCCACTGGGGAAAAGATTGTCTTAGTATTTCTCTGATAAACCTATGTTTCATGTCAATGATCCATGATCTAGGAAGGATTTCCAAATAAGCCAATGAGCACTTCAAAGGAGCTTTTTGTCTATTGTGTCAACAAGCACAGGAAAAAAATGTTGCATTATTTAATATGACACGTCATATTGCGCTGCATGATTTTTGTGGCAAACCTGTAGTCAGTCTATCTTTTGCAAGAGTAGCTTAAGCAATATTTTATTTTCTACTCTGGCTGACCAAGAACTTCAGCTGCCAAGCTTCAAATACAAACGTGAAGCTCAAAGTTAAATTAGAGAGACATTTGCAGGATCAATTTAAGATTGTAAAGAAAATGAGGATGTTAAAATACAAGACCAAATCTCTACACAGTGTTATTTTGTACTTTTATCTTTAGTTTGAACAATTGTGCTCCTCTAATTTTGATTTGAACAGAAATTGTAGTGTAAAATCTGAATTAAAATGTGTGATACCTGTTCAATATGTCAATGTGTTATAAAATACATCCCGTAAAAGTAACAACTCTGTAGGTTGCTTTATAACCTCATGTCTGTGAGATGACCATGGATGATCTTGTAGCTGGGGCATTCTCATTTATAGTGTGACACTACAATCTAATCTTGCAGTGATACCCTTGTATTGGCAAGACATTGGACAACTTTATTGATAAACTTCCACTTTTCTACATATTTACTGTTGAAAGACATTAATAAGGCACTATCTTCAAGATCTCTTGGATGAGATCCACAATTTGATGGATGCATTTTCTGGCCTTGGGTTTGATCTACCAAACTATTAAAAAAACCCAAAACACCCAACTAAAAACCCACCAGAATCTAAGAGCTAGCTATTCTATACTGATTCTCCAATGTGTTTTTCATATCATCAGCAGCTCTTTTGGGAAATGTAACTACAGAAATTAGGAATTACTATGCAAACAGCAATTTGGGAACCATTTATTGAAAAGGGTGCTTTCTTTCTTTGAGGAAAAGATAGGGAGGGGCAGAGGGAATAGGTTGTATGAATCCAGATTAATGACCAGAGCTTGAAATACTGAAGTGCTGAACTGAGATCTAATGATGCAAGTGGATGTAAATTGTATCAGTGTTAATGAATCAAAGAGAAAGTGAAAAATATTAGGTTAAAAATAACGTGTGTGGTCTTTTTTAAAAAAAAAAACTATTTTTAAAACTTTTTCTGCCTTCAGAATCCTTGCTATTCATAAAAGCACTTGATGGTTCTAATTGTTTAAAATCTCATCAACGCTTCTTATATCAATGGGAATGTTCACTCTTCCTGGATATGATTTAATGATTTAATCACTATGGTTTCTTACCGTGAACTCTGCTAATGGGAATCCTACGCAGATTACGTAAATTGTTTTCACTCAAGTACTGTAAATGGTGAAGCACTTAATTCTATTATTTTTTTTCTCCATTTAATTGAAACTGAACCATTTAAATAGAGCAATTAGAGAGCTCTCTGACAGCCCAGGAATAGTTAAGATTATTTTATTGTCGTGGTTTAACCCCAGCCGGCAACTAAGCACCACACAGCCGCTCGCTCGCTCCCGCCCCCCAGCAGGATGGGGGAGAGAATCAGAACAGTAAAAGTGAGAAAACTCACGGGTTGAGATAAAGACAGATTAGTAGTTAAAGCAAAAGCTGCGCACACAAGCAAAGCAAAACAAGGAATTCATTCACTGCTTCCCATCGGCAGGCAGGTGTTCAGCCATCTCCAAGAAAGCAGGGCTCCATCACGCGTAACGGTTACTTGGGAAGATAAATGGCATCACTCTGAATGTCCTCCCCTTCTTCCCCCAGCTTTATATGCTGAGCATGGCGTCATGTGGTATGGAATATCCCTTTGGTCAGTTGGGGTCAGCTGTCCTGGCTGTGCCCCCTCCCAGCTTCTTGTGCACCCCCAGCCTACTCACTGGTGGGGTGGGGTGAGAAGCAGAGAAGGCCTTGACTCTGTGTCAGCGCTGCTCAGCAATAACAAAAACATCCCTGTATTATCAGCACTGTTTTCAGCACAAATCCAAGATATAGCCCCATACCAGCTACTATGAAGAAAATTAACTCTATCCCAGCCAAAACCAGCACACTTATTTTATTGTGATTGCTTTTAGAGACAGTAATGTAGACAGCTAGTTTGGAGTTATTTCTTATATTACGCTGATTATTAGTACCATGTAAAATATATGTATACATGCATGAACTGTATTTCTTACAAATTCCATCCTGTGCCCTCTCTTGTGTCTGATGTTTTCCATGAACTGTTTTACCTGAGGCAGGCTTTCTGTGTGCTTTTTGTGCTGTGGCTGCTTGGAATAAGCACATTTCACCCTAGCACCTTCTTGCCTTTCCTCCTGAAGCTCTTTATGATAATGCCAGATGAGTATTCAGAACATGTGCATGGTATTGTTGCCTGTCACACAGGCTGTTTGGCATGAAGGCTTTCTCTGTTCTACTTCCCCTCTTAATAGGCTATTTAAGGTGCCATGGAGTCACATTTATTAAAGCTTTTGAGGCTAAGCTTACATGAAGAAAGCTTGCTGTATTTTCTAACAATTTACTGTAAAAGAAGCACACAAGGTGTTGTGGCTCTGCTTGCACAGTCTGTTAATCTCTATCAGACTTGTTAGCAATCTAGCTAATGCATGGAGCTTAAAAACGCCTGATTACAAGCTATAGTTTATAAATACATAAGGTTTTCCTCAGTAACATGCATGTTTAAGCATTCACACATTGTAGTAATAAGTGTCTAGATACAGTTACGGTATATGTTATTGAGATTTCCACCAGCTGGCTCCCTTCTCTTTTGAACCTCCCTTATAGGCGTATCTATTTAGATTCTAAGGTTGTGCATCCAGGATAGCTTGTAAAAGGAGTCAGGATTTGGACTGTATTCTGAAGTTCACAAAGTTCATTCAGCGTAATTTTCAAAAGAAATTAAATTTTTTATCAGATATCTATTTCTCCAAGGCAGTTTGAGCTTCAGTTGTTGATCCTGCTGATGGTGCTGGCAGGAACTGGTGTGGCCAACAGAGATTATCTTCCAATTTCACTTCCATTAACATTTTAAACTAATTTTTAAAATATGTCTCCATAGTACATCTCTACAAACAAGAGAAGAGATGGTGACAGCTTGTTCTAGGGAAAAGATTTCTAATGGTTCAACTACTTCCCCCTCCCTTTTTTTTTCTTCATCTACTGGCAATACATGTGTATCTGTTAAAGTGAGTTATATCTGAACATTCTACTTTGAAATACAACTGTGACTGAACATATCAGGGTATGCTAACTGGGAAAATCTATGCATCCTCTGGTGTAAAACTATTTATGACAAAACATAGGACTGTAAGCCTTCCAGGAATCTAATCATCTGTCTCACATATATGTTCATGCACACAAAACCACTCACATCCCCCTCTGGGCTAGCAAATTTTTGGACATCATTGAACACACCTGCATTAGTGTTTCCCTTTGGATCAGGAGGGTAGTTCTGAAATGAACGGGACTTTTTATCTTGCCAGCTGGGGCTTTTACCTTACCATTCCCCTTACTGTGGTTCATGGAGCAGTCTCAGAGCAGGGTGTGACCCGAGCTCCCTTCATAGAAACTGGCAGTTGTGCCCCACAAAATGTACAGTGTGGGCTTGTCCCACTTCCTCAAATGGGATACAGGCCAGGTTTGGATCATACTGATGTAACAGACTAGGGTGGATAATTTGGATACCTCAAGATTGGGCAGCTTCAGGTCATCACACTAACTTTTGATCATTAGATAAAAATATGAAAGACTTGAGATATTCTGACTACAAAGGACTTCCCTTACAGAATTTTTATAGTATTTCTGTGGTTAGGATTGTTTAAATTCTATATGATTTTTTTGAACAGGTAATTATGGTTTCGCAAATGATTCCTCATAAAACCTTAGAGTATGAACAAGGCAGCTGAGGATTCTAATTTTAATTTCCTCAGGTTAGTTCCCCATTTTTGGGGGGAAAAAAAAGAGAAGCAACCTTCTACACGTATCTAGAGTTATTTCACAAAAAGCATTTCCTGTAAGCTTTGGTAATCAAGGCTTTGTATGCATTTAAACAGATCTAAAATTAACAATATTCTTTTTTTTTCTTAATTCAGTCTGTCCATTAATATAACTTACGTTCACTTCTGAGATGCAAGTTGCATCAGAAACCAGTTTGCTGTACAAACTAATACCTGAGATTTAGAGTTAATATATCCATTCTCCTTGAAGGCTTATAAGTAGTTTAGGTCTTATCATGGAAATGATTGCTAAGTTGCAGAACTATAGGAGGTTTTAGAAACTTCTATGAAAGCTGGTGTATGTTAAGCTATGGTAGTGTATTCTCATAGGTCATATATTGAGCAGATTTACTCTGATTTGTGTACTCAGGTTTGCAATTTTACAAATTCATATTTCACAGATGTAATTTATATTTTCTATCATTTCTGCATAAAATTACCCATCCTCTTTTAGCAATCTTAAAAGGATTAAGTTGCATCTATAAGACAGATAAATTGTAGGTGTAACTAGTTGCTCAATCACTGTGATTTAAAATTGAAAGTTCATTGGGGCACTACATCTTGAACTTTGTCTTCTAGCTTCATGTTAAATGGTCAAGCCTGGAGGCACAAATGTTAAATTAAAACACATGCTGATTATTGCATCATCTATACTGGACATCATCAAAATTGTGTTGATTGGGTTAGGAAATTTGTGTTTACCCAGTAAAATAATTTGCACAGCACCTGACCTTTACTTATTAATAGAAAGACCAATGACCATTAAAATTCAAGGGGGGGGGGGTGTTGTTTGTTTTTTGTTTGTTTGTTTTTATATTCAGATCTTAAAATACAATCAAAGGAGTTCTAGAAATTTAATGCCTTCATACTGAAAAGAGAGCTGAGTCTCTATAGCTTTCTGGATGATCATCTGCTAAACAGGAGGATTAAGACATCAGCAAATGACAAGGCTGTTTTCCATGAGTTGTTTCCTATTTGGCATTAATTTTTTTATTTCTTAAATGCTGATATTATATTTGCCATTCTTCATGTTTTAAAGAAAGATCCTATTTAGCACCATCAGCAACCTATGTAAAATTCTTGGAAACATAGAAATAACAAAGGTGAAGTTAAATACAAAAAACCACGTCGTAATATTGAACTATGTCTATTTCCATTACTCTTTCTGGTCTCGCCATCTACAACATAGAAATAGAGGAAATTCGTAATAGATTTGAGATAACATTATAAATATCTCAAAAGGAAGAAAGTAGAGAGACTTTTTATAAATTTCTTCTTGCAAATTCAAATTTTATCAAATAAGAGCAGCCGGGATCTCAAGATAGCTGGGCACGGTCTTGTGTCTTTTCTCTCTGTGAAAAACAAACCCATAGTTGTAATGTCCTCATCATCACTGAGTCCCTTTCCCCCAAAATAAAATTTACTATTCTGACTAATGATATTCCTCAGCTGTTTTCATCATGTTTTACACTGCTAGATGAAGTGAAGATTTTTCTCAGCTCCTTCTAATCCTTCCAAATATATTCTAAAGTTCTTCTAGATGTAGTAAGTCCAACAAGGGTTGTGTCATAGCTGTCCTCATCTATTTTTTTTTTCAATCTCTGGGGTCAGATGTGTACCAAGATGATCTGTGAAGACTGCATAAAGGGAAAGATTTTGTTTTAGCATCCCCATCACTTTGATAGTCCAGGACAAATGGTAACCTGTATTACACCAAGTAGCTGATACCTTGGTCCATTGGCTTAACAGCTGTCCTCTTGGACTGATGTCAGAGAGCAGACCGTTAAAGTCAAGAACCTGACAGACACACAGGAGAGTTTGCACCTCAAAGTAAAGGTGGTAAAAAGGACACAGAACCTGTATCTATCAGAGCTTAAATATGAACTGAACATTTCTTCAGCTGAAAATAATATTGCCATGTAAAACCCATAACTAAAATAAGAGCCATGTAGGATGTCTTAAGTTGTCAAGAAAAAAAAAAGGGACTTGAACTGTTCATTCAATCTCACTTAACAAACAGTTGTGTGAATTCTATAGGTACTTTTGAGCCTCCATTCCCACAGGGAGAGGTTGGTACAAAGTTTAATTACCGATCTGACAATAACTTTTGTCTATGTGCTGTAGCAGGCTGTGTTCTCTGCTTTCTCTTTATTTTTTGTTTCATTTTATCTATCAGATTGCCTGACTGCACCTTTTTCTCTCATGCCTAACATGCTGAATGGGGAAAGTTTTTATTTTAACTTTTGTTTCATGAAGACCCTGGTGAGGATCAGGTTCTCAAGCAGATTAAGTGAACTGCTGGATTGTAACGGGATTTTTTGTTCCTATTTGTTACATCTGCCTGTAGTTCTCTGCTCCTGGTTGGTTATATCAATGGAAATATTTCTGAAAGAATTCCTGAATATTTAAAAGTAGATATCTTTCCACTTCCTAGTTCTTGCAGTTTATCAAAATGGTTTAAGACCATCTGGTTTAATACTTCCCCACCCGCCCCGCCCCGTAAATGTACTGTGTCCTTTGTTCTTGGCAGTTGGTTTGGGATTTAAGCATACTGATGTGCCTAGCGCTGCCAAGGTGAAAACAAAGAAATGCAAGGCCAGACACTTCCAGGCTTGACACTTTCTAACTCTTCCCTCAGAATAAGGTCCTCATGCCCACAGAGGGTTCAATTCCTTCTCTGGTCTTCTGAGTGTAAAAAACTTGCAAACTCCTCATTAGCAAAATTCTTATATACAAACCGTTCACAGAAGAATGCATCGTTGCTTGGCCTTTTCACTGTGGTATATCCAGGCTATATCCATGTCGAAGCACCTTATATCAGAATTTAAGTAAGCAACAGCAGGACAATCCATATTAGGTCCTTTCATGTCCATCACTGCAGCAACAATGGCAGATACCTACTGCTGATGGTGCCGGTTATAATTTCCCCATTGATCTCAAAACCACAAGGTCAGGATCAGTGTAAAGCATATGCAGCTGAAAACTCACAAAACAGAAAAGAGACTACATTCTTTGACCCAACAGTATTTAAATCAATGTAAGGGTGTTTTAGCACATACCCACTGTCTTCTTTCATAGACTTCCTACCCGGATCCCTCCTGATTACACAGTGGATGTTAAATTTACTTTACTTCAAAGATAAAGACTTTATTATGAACAGAAAGTGAGAAGGTGGGAAAAGACAAAAGAAAGATCAGTAAATGTTGTGTTTACCACGTTAAAGAAGAAACAAAACCCTGCCTTCATGTACAACATTATTCTTATCAGACACTCCAGGCTATTTTCAATTCTATATCCTAATGCTGTGCCATATTGTAACTCGGTAATGTTGTTTTCATAATCTTCAAAGAATTAATGCTCATATTTTTATTAAATGTGAAATTAAATCAATGGCACCTGTTTTTCTTTTTTAAATCCCTTTATGGATAGCTGTTAACCTACTTGTACAACAAACATAATTCCTTGTTTAAATAGACATCTGGGGTAAATTTGGCTATATTGCACAGTATTTCTGTGTTGCAGAAAGTTCTGAAAAGCACAATAAATGCATTATCTTACAAACATCAAAGTTACAGTGCTACATCTTGCTTTTGTTTTCTATTTCCCCGTGGACAGGTATCCATATGTTAAGTATCTGGTAAAGTCAGCTCCAAACAAACTGTCTTCTAATTCTTAGAAGGCTTTCACACAATGTAGAAATATAGGGGAGTGACACACCACAATAGTATAGGTTGGGGGTTTTTTTTGGGGGGAAGGCATTGAGGAGCTTATGAGGCCTCAAAAATCTTAGACTTTGCCTACTAACATCTGGAAATGTGCAAGCTATGGAATTCATGCCAATGTCTCTCACTGATCAACCATTAATGTGCACTGTCTGCCTAAATTCTAAGCAGACAGATTTCAAATAAGCATTAATATATTTTAGAAACTGCTTTTGGAAATATCTGTTGCTGCCTCAGGAAGAAAGTAAATGACAAAAGCACTGAAGAAGGTTCAGCTGTTACTTCTGTTGTAATTTGAGCTTAAATGTGTGATGTGAAGCGATTAAGAGAATTTGCTCTTCTCGTGCTGCAATGTGTGTATGCAGTCCGAAATGATAAAATTTGCAAAGGAGTATTCTAGAGATACCAGAGAGCACCTCAGAATTTACATCAAACCCAGTAGTCAACAGGCCAGGCTGTGTAGGTCATTCGTAGCTTAGATGTCATATATCACCCTGTTATTAAAATGTAGTTGTGTATGAATATGGATTCTGTCAGCCAGCTATGGGCTGTTATAAACATCTCCATCTTTGAGAATACTGCAGAAAATAAAAATTGTTTCCTTTGTTTAACTTCCCAGTGTTTTACAGGCCCAAGGGAATAGTTTCTCTTCAACAGCAACTTTGTAAGAATTCTTTTAAAAAGAATCCTCCCAGAGCCATTTCCCTTTCACGGAAATGTTGTTGATACCAGCATGTTCAGAAGGTCCTTTCTCCAGTACAGAAATCTAAAACACAACAGGAGAGATCTTGTTACTTTTTTATATAAAAGAGCCACAAAAAATAAAGTTCATTACTATGGGATGTAGGTCATCTCTTGGAAAACATTCATTCCTAGGTCCTTCATAAATATAAATATTGTTAAAGTGAATCCTTTCCTTGTTATGTGTTTCAAGTCTGCTCTGTCTGGTTTATCTAATCTGTGCTGACAAATTCTGAGTTTCACTAGCAACTCAAATGCATATTTTCCATACCACAAGGTGCAGGGAAACTAACATCAGCCTGTTGAGTGTTCCCTGTTCCCACTGACTAAAACTCTTAAAACATAATCCTAATGACATGTCAGAATTCATAGTCTTTTTTTAGAGACAAGAAATATGAAAAGAAATGCTGGCAGTTTATTTGTAAAGTGGCATTTAAACACTCTGTTTCCCTATGTGCTCTTTCTAATATTAAACAAGTTCCATGGTAAACCAGGGAGCCAAGCTTAGAGATGATATTCTGTATTGCATTATTACTTTTATGTAATTTTTTATACTGAAGATATACTGTAATTCTCTACCCGATTTCCCATTTGTGAATTTGTTCATAGATTAAGGTATCATAGAAATAAGTATATGTAGATGAGCTAGTTTGTGAAAAACTAAAAGTGGAGTGTTTCAAAGTTAAGTTGAAAATTCAGATAACCTTTGATTCTGGCCAGAAATATGACTAAAAGATGAGAGAATTTCCTTTTGAATTGTTTTTCATTGCTAAAGCTGAAAGAAAGGAGGTTCTTGCTACATCAGAAAGTGAAAAATGTGATATTTGGAAAGAGGTTAGGTTTTAAAAATAGCCACGAGACCTTAAGGAAACGGGAGTGCTTGCTCTGTAACCTAGAAACTGAAATCCCTAAAGAAGTATCCACTACAGCAAGATCTGAAAAGAAAGAGAAGCTTAAAAATCCAGTGAAATAAGCAAAATAAATCTGATTTTTAAAAAAAAGAAAAAAGAAAAAAAAGAATCATTACAAATGAAGTGGTAAGCACAGGTAGTCACTTTGGTCTATAGCTCTTACTCATATGGTCCTTTGTAGTGAGGCATTCTCTTCGGAGATAATTTTTTCATAATTGAAAATAACTGCCTCTCTGAAAAGTGTAGGAAACAGGATTTATAAATACTTAATGTACAACTAAATTGCTTGTGTACCAGAATTTCCTGGTAAGAATTCTAACTGTATGGTTCTGGGCTTTCTATGTGTTAGAAAATAGGTCAGCAGGAGAGCGCCTGAAGAGCAGTACAAAGGAACTCCAGCCAGTGAGACAGCTTCATCGGGGCCCAACTTAAATGCCTCTGTGCAAACGCATGTGGTATGGGGAATAAACAAGAGGAGTTAGAGACGTGCGCACACCTGCAGGGCTACGACCTTATTGGCATCACGGAGATGTGGTGGGATGGCTCCTATGACTGGAGTGTTGGAATGGAAGGATACAGGCACTTTAGGAAGGACAGGCAGGGGAGATGAGGAGGGGGGTGTCACCCTCTATGTCAATGACCAGCTGGAGCGCATGGAGCTCTGCCTGGGGATGGATGAGGAGCCAACCGAGAGCTTATGGGTCAGGATTAAAGGGAAGGCAGGGACAGGTGACATTACAGTGGGGGTCTGCTACAGGCCACCTGACCAGGAAGACGGAGCGGATGAGGCCCTCTATAACCAGATAGGAGCAGCCTCACTCTCACAAGCCCTGGTCCTCATGGGGGTCTTCAACCACCCCAACATCTGTTGGAGGGACAACACGGCAGGCCATAAGCAATCCAAGAGGTTCCTGGAATGTGTCGATGATAACTTCCTTCTCCAAGTGGTAGAGGAGCCCACGAGGAGAGGTGCTATGCTGGACCTTGTTTGCACCAACAAGGAGGGGCTGGTGGGGAATGTGAAGCTCAAGGGCAGCCTTGGCTGCAGTGACCATGAAATGGTGGAGTTCAGGATACTTAGGGCACTGAGGAGGGCGCACAGCAAGCTCACTACCCTGGACTTCAGGAGAGCAGACTTTGGCCTCTTCAGGGATCTGCTTGGTAGAGTGCCATGGGACAAAGCCCTGGAGGGAAGAGGGGCCCAAGAAAGCTGGGTAATATT
>NW_008824035.1:87348-133462 GCF_000699105.1 Pygoscelis adeliae
AGCTGATCTAGTTGAAGATGTCCCTGCCCATGGCAGGGGGGTTGGACTAGATGACCTTTAGAGGTCCCTTCCAACCCAAACTATTCTACAATGCTATGATTCATCTTGCTACAATTCTTTATTTAAAATGTTACAGAGGGCATACGGTTTTAGTTAGGAATGTAAAAATCAGATAATCCCTTCCTGTGCTTCCAGTAATGCCAGAGGGAGCTTGGTATGTAGAATTTTTCAGTAAAATTTGGCTGGTGTATCTGGCACTTTCAAGGATGTACAGCAGTGTAACGAAGTGAAGAAACCCTCCTTTCCCTTGCACAGCATGTGTAGTGGCCAACTCAAACTTGCAATCTGTGCACTTGCCTCTGAGTGAATGAAGGCTGTTGACAGATGATGCTAAGAAAGTAAAAGTGTTTAGTGTCTCTTTTTTTTGCATCAACCTTTACTAAAAAGTAAACTGAACAGAAGAATATAGAGGAAGCAAAAAACAACAACCAGAAAACGTTTCAATCTTGCTCAAGGAAAGAACAGAAAACAGAGTACTTAACTGCTCTTAAATCAGGTGGGCCTGATGAACTTCATCTGTGGATACTCCAGATCTGCAGTTGTGGTTTTTGAGAACACATGGAGGATTGGCAAGGGATCAGAAAAATGAAAAATATATCTGTGATGCCTGCCTCTAAATAGGGGAAAAAGCACGAAGTGAGTGGTTGTGTGCTGCTCAGTTTAATTTCAGACTGTACAGTTCAGGAAAGGACTGGGCTGTTGGATTAAAAGCAAACCTGAAGGGAGAGACCTACCTTGTAAAGGCACAAAGGACTTGAGAGAGATTTGTTTCAAGCCCTCTTCTTTTGAGTTTTCTCTGTCTAAAGGGTTACGTTGTTCTAGGCAATAATATTAACAACAAAAACTCCTTGGAGTAGAAATTGGAAATAATTTTCCAGATGGCATGCTCTCTTTAATGAAAAGCAAGACAGTCTGACCTGAAGACTCTAAATTTGGCATGGGGCCACTTCATATCAACACTAGAGGTGTTTACAGGAAGGTAAAATAAACATCTATCTGGAACAATATAAATATAGTTAATCCTGTGCTGGGGCAGGGAAAGGGCCAACAAGACTCCTTGATATCCTTTCCAACTCTCTTTTCAGTGGTGCTGTGCTAAAATAGGCCTTGAGTTCCTTCAAAAGTATATTGCTTTAGTATAAATTTCAGATACTGAACATACACAGTACGTTGAACAATAACAGCTCACAGACAAAGGATTAATTGTTCATATTCATTAGCAAATAATGTCATTTTAAATGCATTTGAAATTATGAAGAAATGCATGGGTTGTCATTAGATCAGTGTTACAAAATGTGCATACATGTGCTGAATATGCAATTTCACGATGAATAAATGTTCTAAGTAACTCTGCTGTGCTGCTAAAACAAGAAGGTATTACAACTCTTTATTTACAGTTAAGCAGTATTCCAGCTGACTTGCATTCAGCAACCAAATTACAGGAAGGAGGTAACAGTTGAACGTGCATGGATGATCTTTAATAACAAGTCAAGAAATTACTTAGGCAGATAAAAAATTAATCTTATAATAGCTGTCATCATTGTTGCCAGTAAGGTTTTCTGTAAAGCCTTATAGTATTAGTTGTTTTTCTGTATTAGTCCAAATCATGGAGTTACTCTGAAAGGAAAATGAAAGACAAAGTCTTTCAGAGTTTTTCAGTTTTCCACACTTTTCAGAGCCTTTCCTCTAATAAGTTTATTTAAGTTCTGTAATAGTTAAGAGTTGGGAAACTACTTATAATTTAATGTACTGTAAATTAAAGTAGGAATATGATGCAGTTGGGGTTTAGACATTCAACTTTTATTTCCTTACATTTTCGCTCCTCCTTGCATGCAAATATGCTGCCTCAGAATCCTGTAGTTGCTGTAGTTAACATACAACTACAACAAAAATAATGTTCTCTACTACCATACCTTTTCCTGAAAAACTCAATATATACTTTATGTTATGTACAATTTCTAAATTTTTTAACTTCCTTTTTTCTATGTCAAGCTGTTTATTGACAGTTCAAACTTACAAAAACCAGGTCATGTAGTTACGCAGCTTTACCTTTCCTAGCAAGATGGGCTCTAGGTATTTATTTTAGCAATCTACAAAGGGTTCTGTTCTCACTGGTTTTTGCTGGACTTTTTTGTTTAGTTTTGTTTCCACCAAGAAATATTCAGTGAAGATAAAAATCAAGAAATTATAATTGTGCTGTTCACATGAACTGACTGTGCAACACTATGCCACAGTAATGGAGCAATTCCTGAGGTCCGGGTCCGGGATAAGAAAACTTTTGGACTATGTCAAACTTCACAGATCGGAAAATGCATTACAAAACAAAACAAAAAAAAACCAGATGAACACAACTGTTTCCTTTCAGTTTTTTTTGGCACTGTGAGTTCAGTTACCAACACACGCAAAAAAAAAAAAAAAATCCACAACTACCAATCCCGCTCCATTTCTCTTGAATAGGTTGCCAGCTGGATGCCTATTTTATTCAGCGGACACAACTGCAGGGTAAGGACACACTGCAGCTGATTCTGGTTGTTTGCCAGAGTTGTATTTGTTCAAATTTGCACGCTGGTTACCCTGCATTTCCACAAAACACAACAGCAGGGCACAAAAAATAGATATCAATATTAAAAGAGGTACTGCTTGCTAGCATTTTTTCCTGAACTTCAGCACACTTACATTTGCATTCCTTGTTGAATTAAGTGTGGGGTAAGTGTAGAACCTTTGTCAAACACAATCCAGCTCCGTAGGTCAACAGAAATAAATGAATAAATGCAGGCAAATAGAAGATCCTGATTTTTATATCAAGGTAGCAGAAGTCTGGATTCAGGTTCTGTTTAAATGACATTTATCCAATAATGAAGACCAGGCAGAATGATGAATGTGCTTCAGTATGTCTGTGCTGAAATAGGTTTATAAACAAACACCTGCCATAAATCACAAAAACGGCTTTGTCAAAAGTAACTAGGGACCAGATGCATCTTTATAATTACCTGTGACACCCTTTGTCCTGCTTTCATATCCTCTGTTCCTCACTTAGATAATCTGTTTTATTTTACTTGTGGTTTCAGTGATTTGCATTCTATTTTGAAACATGGGCTTATGTCTGGGAAGCTTCTCAAGAAAGTCTAACAATTGCATTAGGGACAGTAAAATGTGTGAGGTTCAGTCGCTAAATGCTACAAATCATTTGTTCAGGAGAGAAGATGAAACTACTCACTAGTACTTTCACAGGAACTTTGACAAATATTTTCCCAGTTTAAGTGTTTTTATTTCCTTAGTTTCTGGAGTTTGTTCACCAGGTAGGGGGAAACTTCATACTTGTTTTCCTTGGCTACACCTTATATTCATATTCAGTGTTATGACAATGGTCTCAACTCATAAAGCTAATTTTCATCTTTAATCAATAACAAATTGTAGAACTTGTGAAGATTTTTGTTCCTTGCATTTCCTTTTGAGTTAATCTTGCAATTTGTGACTAACCGGCTGTTTGTGGTTCCAGCTAAACGGTTATTTCTGGTTTAGCTCAGAGAGGGCTAGAATATGAGTTCTGTCTCCCTCTTAGTCTTTGCTAATTTTTCTACCTCATTGTGTTATCAGGCATCTAGAAATAGCATTAATGCAAACAATATTAGGCTTAAAGCAGGCATCATGTAGGAAAGGAGATTAAAAGAAAAAGGAATATAAAAGCTTGGAGGTAAAAGCTGATTGAATTTGACTTTTAAAAATGTTTTTGTATTTCCTACTGTGGCTACCATGCATAGCTGATGCACAATCAATAATGAGTTCCTTCATATTCGTTTACAAAAGAGCTTTGCAGTAATCATGGAATAGAAAGCACAAGAGCTAGACAATAAATGCCTCTGCTCTTAGGTCAGCCCATTTAATTTCCCTTTCAAATCCAATTGATCACCTGCTGTGCTTATTAAATATAAGCATACTGTCTGTATTTGAATACACTCTCTGTGCCACTTCGGCACTCTGTACCTGTTGCTTTGCCATTACTGATGCAAGTTGCCTCTGAGGATGATTGTAAGAATATGAATATGTGGTCCTTTACTTACGCTACGGCCCACAGTTATTTTCTGTTTCTGTTTTTATTTTTTTACTGCCATGATCTGCACCAGGCCATTTGATCTGGTGGGCTTACATTTTAACTACAGATTCAACCTCACAGAGCCTACCACCCATCATATATTAAAACATATTTTTAATAAATCGGTAACTTCTGGTCACCTTAAGAGTCTACCTCCACATAGAGGAATTCATTATCCTCTCTGACCCTTCTTGAGTGATTACATATTACATGATGATGGGATTATGGCTATTTGATTCTTCCTCTTCACAACAGGAATGAAAGAATCTCGAGTACTGGTAATTATAAACATGATCACATGTAAACTAACAGTGTCGCTGTCATGAAAGACATGACCAAATCCTGTATCTCATTGTAATGAAAGTAGCACTCACACAGACAGCCACTTCACATGACAGATTATTCCTGCCCAGTATTTATTTCTGTTAAAAAAAATTGTTTCAGTTCCCTAAAAAGATAATTTATCTCCAGGGAATCTACATGAGACCCCCCTCAAACAAGGCACACAGGGAAGAAATAGAGCACTTCCTTCTACAAATTCAATCAAATCGCCTGGGACAGAGCGATTTGTACCCAAACAGGTACAGTTAGCAGCAAAGAGCCATGGCCATGGTCTGGCCAGGGGAGAAGGATTCATCCCAGCTGTGAGCGTGAGCCCACCTTTACAAATCCAGTACAGGAAACAACTGCTTAGTTCCCTGTCTTTTGTGCAAGTTACTCTCAGATGCCTCCCTACCAATAGCAAAATACAGTCTTTTTCATTTCCGTCTAAGGAAATCATCTTTAAGTACGGAAGTTAAGACAAGTTAGCAGTTAATCCAATCATCAATCAGTATTAATTCACTTTCAGGATGGGCCTCTTGCTGATGTAGTAAAACCACAAGGACTAGCAGCCCTTTTGTTTCCATCCTTCCTGAATTAATGTTCATTTGGAATTGACCTTAACTGAGTGTCTATCATAGAGACACATCCAAAGCTTGAAGTTACATTGCATTACTTTCTCCTTGCTTCAAAATTTCAATGAGGAAATGCGGGATAGGAATAGATTAGTAAAATGAATGCTGCCTGACCATTAGCTACAACTCATCCTTGAGTGCATCTGAGAATAATATTAATACGTAATTTTAAAGGTTGAACACTGAGTAGTGTTCCATTTTGATTTGGCTTATTCAGATGCAGGTTTGTCTCAAAATTTGCATATGCTTCTATTTGTGGCTATGAAATCTGACTATAACTATCCAGTTTAACATGCGGCATGCATACTCTGAAATGTCATTTCCACCACAATGAAATAACATGATGATCTCACTCTTAACTGCTATTTAGAGCAAGAGAGGAGCTGCTTGGTGAAAGATCCTCTATTGTCTTTCCCCAGGATCAATAGTACTGTATTCAGTGGTGTCACCAGTCTTGTCACACCAGTTCCAGTGTTACACCAAAACTGCTCTAAAATGGTTTGCAGAACATTTATGCGACTACACATAAGCTGATATCTCCCATGTGTCTTCATATACCATGGTGTGGTAAATGTTTTTCTGTGTAACCTTTTTTGGCAAGAGAATAAGATTCCTTGGAAACATATTAAATTTTCTTACCATATAGATGAGACCATTCTGGTTTTAATCTGATTAAAACATAAATATGTCTCTTTTTTTCCTAGAGCTTTACACTGATCTTTTGAGCTCTAGTGCAGCCAGACTCATTGTAGCTGAGACCTAGTATTATAGACAGGGATATGGGAAGTGTAGGTAAGCTGCTGCTTATGACTAACACATTCCTAAATCAAATGTGTAAAATTACGTTAAATAAGGTGGGGCATTCTTGAGTTTAAGCAGAATCTATTAGAAGACAGAATGCACTTTGCTACTCACAAGTGATGAATTCAAGTAAAAAAATCTGTGGAAATGATATGTTAGTATGCCTTATGCCTCTTCCTGCGCTTTCCTTGGTTTGCTTTACTATGAAGTTAATCTATCCAAAGCACACCTCATTCTATTCCTGAGTTGCCTCTCCAGGCTTGTTTCTCCTGGGAGTAGATCTCCTTTAACTCATGAACAAAAAATACTTGAATTTCCCTTACAGGACTTCACTCCCTAAAAGTATTATATATTCATGCATGTGTATATATGTGTGTATATGTATGTATACACTGTATCTATAAAGTCCTTGTTAATCTTTATGGTAAAGATTCAGCTTCTATTTTGTGAATATAAGCACTTGTGATCACTAAAATTTTATCCTGTATTTGTGACACTGTGACTGAACATGGAATATGGCCATGTTTCTTCATGTGGTTTCTTTAGACTATGTATTTCTGTTGTTTTGAAAGGAATTATTTTTCTTCTTCCTTGGAAATGAAGAACTAATGATTAATATCTTTAAAATATATACCCATTAGGGACATGACATAGCAATATTGATGAAATCATTCAAATACAACTGTCTGTGCATACAAAATTGTTTTCTCTTGTCTAATTCTCAGTATATGTTGATAAAATCATACTAAAGAAAATAATTAATCTATACATTCTTAACTTTGCCTTTGCTATTCTGTGATTATTGGCATTATGTATTTAGGTTAGCATTCATTGCAGTTTATTCCTGATAGTAAATCCAATCTATTTTCAATAGATACTTAACAGAAATACAAATAATTTTGCAGTAACTGGTTTATGTGAGTGTGCAGAAATAACATACTTATGTAGATCTGGTGTACTTGCAAGCAATTTCTATAATGTTGCTAGGTGAACTCCATACAAAAGGTTCTGCAAAAGACAGGACATTTATATGGGAGAGTTCTTTGCTTGTTTGTCTTTAAACACAACTGTTATTGCAAAACAGATGACAAACTATTCCTGACCAAAGATACTACTTGTTGCTAAAATTAAACCTTTAATGGGCAACAGAGATGAGACTTTCCTTTTAATCAGCTCTTGCCTAAGAAAAAAAAATTGTGCTTAATCTTGTACTTAGTTAATGTACTTAAGTTTGTGCTAAACTACACGTTTAGCAAATTCCTATCAAAGTTCAACACCATGCCTATACTAAATTATTTGGTTTGACTCTCCTATCCATATAGGTGTTCTCATGGCATTGTGTATATGTAACTCCCATAGCAACGGTAGCATGTTGGTACAGTTGGTAGTTCTGCCAGTTGCTGATGGAAACATGAATACAATGTTTTAATTTTGTACTTCAAAACTGTGCATGTGCCATGCCTGAATAGGTTTTATGGAAAGATGTGATGCAAAACTCAACTCATACACATGGAATGAATAAAACAGAATATAGTTTGCAGAATAGGGGAAATACCAAACCAAAGTCCCAGACAACCTCCGGTATTCTTAGAGACCATATTTACCTAGTAAATTTTTAGAACACATAGGTTTTTCTTCATGTTTTTGCTGCTGTTGCAGTGTGAGTTTCTGGTTTAGTAACTGTTCACCAGAAACATTTTTTGAAAGTTAATACCTTGACCAAACATTTATGAGGATTGGCAGAGATTTGGTAAGCTGAACTCTGTAAGCTAAGTTATAAACTTACTACACTGTGGAAATCATTCAAATATAACTGTCTGTGCATACAAAATTGTTTTCTCTTGTCTAATTCTCAGTATATGTTGATAAAATCATACTAAAGAAAAAAAATAATCTATACATATATTCTTAACTTTGCCTTTGCTATTCTGTGATTATTGGCATTATGTATTTAGGTTAGCATTCATTGCAGTTTATTCCTGATAGTAAATCCAATCTATTTTCAATAGATACTTAACAGAAATACAAATAATTTTGCAGTAACTGGTTTATGTGAGTGTGCAGAAATAACATACTTATGTAGATCTGGTGTACTTGCAAGCAATTTCTATAATGTTGCTAGGTGAACTCCATACAAAAGGTTCTGCAAAAGGCAGGACATTTATATGGGAGAGTTCTTTGCTTGTTTGTCGTTAAACACAACTGTTATTGCAAAACAGATGACAAACTATTCCTGACCAAAGATACTACTTGTTGCTAAAATTAAACCTTTAATGGGCAACAGAGATGAGACTTTCCTTTTAATCAGCTCTTGCCTAAGAAAAAAAAATTGTGCTTAATCTTGTACTTAGTTAATGTACTTAAGTTTGTGCTAAACTACACGTTTAGCAAATTCCTATCAAAGTTCAACACCATGCCTATACTAAATTATTTGGTTTGACTCTCCTATCCATATAGGTGTTCTCATGGCATTGTGTATATGTAACTCCCATAGCAACGGTAGCATGTTGGTACAGTTGGTAGTTCTGCCAGTTGCTGATGGAAACATGAATACAATGTTTTAATTTTGTACTTCAAAACTGTGCATGTGCCATGCCTGAATAGGTTTTATGGAAAGATGTGATGCAAAACTCAACTCATACACATGGAATGAATAAAACAGAATATAGTTTGCAGAATAGGGGAAATACCAAACCAAAGTCCCAGACAACCTCCGGTATTCTTAGAGACCATATTTACCTAGTAAATTTTTAGAACACATAGGTTTTTCTTCATGTTTTTGCTGCTGTTGCAGTGTGAGTTTCTGGTTTAGTAACTGTTCACCAGAAACATTTTTTGAAAGTTAATACCTTGACCAAACATTTATGAGGATTGGCAGAGATTTGGTAAGCTGAACTCTGTAAGCTAAGTTATAAACTTACTACACTGTGTGCAAATTCACAGGAGCCATGTGAGCCTTGCAGCAACTGTACAAAAGGATAATGATACTTGCAGTATTTTTATGGTATATGAAGAATAAAATAAAAAAAAGAAACAAAAGTATTTTTAGGATTATTATGTTCTTCTATATTATCTCTTGTATATACTGCATCTTCCTGGGAGAGATCACCAGGATAATTCATAAATTGGAATGCTCCTTTGGGTACTGGTTGCCAACAGCATCAAAATTCTCTGGAATAGACTGTAGTAGGTAAGAGTTTTCTAGTGCAGGTGAAAAATTAGGGCAGGTTTGTAAGTAACATTAGTTTTACTGGTGCAGTTGGAGTTTACGAAGGAATTTTAATGATCAGTCTGACAGTTTTAAATATTCATAAGTCTAAAAACAGATAATCCACGTACAGTTTTTAATAAGAAATATTTCAGCCTCATTAAGTACGTAAAGTAGCAGGGAAAGGAATTGACATAAACAAATCTAATAGTGACCTGCAATCAACATAATCCTATGAACTTCCTGACTTTTGGAAAGGGAATACAGAGGACATGTTGTTCTCATTACTGATGAGGTGAGAAGCATATTGGTCTTACGAAAAATCATATTTGGTGTACATGCTTTTAAAGGAAGACCATGTTTGTGCTAAGAAGGTATGATTTGTGAAATCAGGCACCCATATTCTCTACCTGGAGAAACAGGTTTATTCTTTAAACTTTTTCTGGCAAGAAAATACAGAGGTTTTGATTCACTTTATGTACACACTACAAAGTCAAAATGTCATAATAGGACAGAGACTTTCCTTTGAGTGGGAGCTTTGTCAGTACAGACAACGGCATAGCACCACCTACATTCCAAGGCCATTCACTTACAACTTTCTTTAATAAGGGTATATGATATATTTGTGTACATACATACATATATTTATATAGGACAACTAGTTGTGTTCGTAAAAAGTCTGTCATCATCAAATCCATAGATTTCCTTTAAAAAAGATTTAACTGCTCTTTGTGCCCACACACCCTTGCACATACACATGCTCTGCTAACCAATGATATTGTCATTCTCTTTAACCTTGTTCTATCTTACTTGAGGCAAGTAACTGGTACAAATTTTTCTTGAATTTTGCCTGAGCTGGCACCTCATTCCCCTGACCCCAACTGAGCTCAGAACAAGAGAGACCAATGCAGAAGAGATCTGCAGAAGCTTGACAGATATTTTTGCAAATTGTCAGGCTGGGTTTTGTTCTTTGTAACATCTTGTTCATGTGACAAGCTTAGCAAACACAAGTTTTATATAAAAAATGTTTGAAATATTCAAGTTGGATAATTTCAGTTTATGTCTTTCAATGTACATGCAGAACTCAGGACAATAATTTCTCCCACAGGAAAGTTATTCTGAATCCTGCAGTATATAAGCTTTACTCTTACTTTAGTGGATATTTTCTGTGCATAGTGCTCTTAGACCCCAAGAAATTGTCACTGTAGTTTAGCATAGACTACTAATATTTTCTTCAACCCATTCATATTTATTAAACACTACTGTAATATGAACAGGAGGTTTGACTATAGCCCCAGCTTTTCCCCTTCTGTCTTTCACATTTTAAACAAACACAGATTGGTTTGGCTCTGGATTTCGTTATCGCTTGCATATTTTTAACTTCTATTTTAACTGTGTTTCAAAGGTTATTTTGAAGTGGGAAAGACTGCCAATTAAGAATTTTCTTATTGATCGTAAAGGAAGTAAAGGGTGTTTCTCTGCTAACTCAGTTGCAAGCCTTCCACCAGAATTTTCAAGTAGCCTTTAAGCAACTGTCAGCCATTTGCCTGTGAAGAAAGATTTCAAGTTTTGTCATGCAATTAGTAAGTGTTCAAAAGGCCACAGCATTCACAGGCTGAGCTCTGGCAGGGAAGCCTCTGTATAGGCAATTTTCTTTCTTCTAAGCATACCTGCAAACAACCTACCAAAGATAGAAGGACTCAGAATAAAATTAGAGAGGAGATACAATAATAAAAATGCTACTTCAAGGGGAATAGTCAATGATTTGAATTAGGAACTCACTTAAATACCTGAATAAGGGATTTAGTTTTAAAATACAGCCTTACTTTTATGGGAATGTTCCCAAGCATATATACACATATGCACACACAAACATTCAGTTTAATACTATTCTTTCAGCCCTGTCTAAATATACATCTGATTTAACTCAGATAATGAGGAAAGAAGATCTTCTTTGAGTGTAGATTGCTGTGGAAAATTTTGGTTCTATTGTCATCTCATTCAAACTTCATTTTCCAATATTTGCCCAACAGAACTCCATTCTGGAAGCATTTTAAGTGACTGTCATTTAGCAAGTACCTGGCAATTCATTAATCTAGCCCTTATGTGTTGCCTTAAAATTGTTCTTTAAAATTAAAGATGCTTGTTTAGTAATGATATGTCCATCAACTTCTGCTAGCTTACTGTTCCATGAAAAATAAATTCAGAGACAAATGGGAGAAAATCTGATGAATTTTTTAATGGCTGCTAATTTCCTGAGCTTTGGTGTTCTGGTAAAATACTGTCCCTAGTCATAAACAAATACTATCATAGGTTGCAGCAGAAGCATTCTAGGTGGGAAAAATTCCTGGCAGAAAAGGAAGGCAAATATATTGTTTACTCAAGCATGAAAGTTGTCATGTTTTCAGGCATGAAAAAAATAGATGGCTAAGGTTTCAAGCCTGTGTCCTATATCAAGAGCTTTTTTAAATACTCCCATCTATTGTGTTGTTATTGAACATTTTTTCATTAATAGACGTTTATCTAAAATAGGCCTACATATTTGGCACTGTAATATTTGGTTCATAAAATGAGGCAGATTTGTCCTGGCTTTTGGGATCTTCAAAAGAACCATATTACCTTCCTGACAGGCATCAGAACTCTGTGGTTTACAATAAATTGGTATCCTGTAAGAATCTCTTAATTAAGCCATTCAGTTATCCTACATAGCGGAGATATCTATTAGAGAATTTGGTACTGTTTTCCGCGCTGGTGTATCTTTCAGGAATACTCTGGATATAACTTCCCTGTCCTCTGTATTTTCTTTAAGAGCCAGGTACATTCATACACACCCAGATATGTACATGCACACACACACATATCCACATCCCCATGCAATCCCGCTCACCATTTTGGAAACTATTTTCTTTCTAATTTTTTGTAAAGATTGAAAGGCATGGTACATAAATAACACTTTTCTTTGACTTTTTAAGAACTTAAGGCATTATATTTTCATAATTTATAGATTTATAGAGTTGGTTATAATAAGGAAAAAACAACATAAATAGATTTTGGTATCTATTCTGTCAAATAAATGAATGGGAGGATTTGTATGAATAATTCCAGTTATCACTAATGGCGATTTTAATTATTATATACCTCAAAGAGATAAAATGCCCTTATGAAGCTGAAGTATCTGTGATCTTCTAGTGAGTTACCTATATGCAAACTTGCTAAATGATTTTTAATTGGTGCATCTCATCATTCAGTTATTTTAACAAGTCTGGTAGCTAATTTTCCTAAAGTCCTGCTGCTGCTATTTATCTTTCCCTTCAGTAAAGAGCAGTTCATTGACACCAGCATCCTGAATCCTATTTATCATAAATAGCTGCAAATCAAGATTAATTCTCCTGGTAACCTGCAATTTAATTTTACTGTTTGAATATGAATGCTTTCATTTTGCATCTGTGAAGAACCTAACTGATTAGGAACTCTTCTTTGAACTTCTTCTGTATTATGCTGTGGACTGAGATCATCTAACTATATTGTGGAGTCCATAGTATGTTGAATAACAATAATAACAACAGATGCTATAAATTCAACACCATCTTTTTAAACAGCGAAAGATCAGATTAAAAATCCTCAGTTCCCAAGACAATTTGGACAGTGCTTATTGTCACTAAGCACTATCTGGACTGATATTTCTCAATTTTCTAATATAAACAGTAGAAATCTAAGAAGTAATCACAGTAGACATAAAAAAGAGAATTCACATTGTTCTTAATTTAAAGTTGCCACAAATTATTACAACTTTTGTCCCAGTCCCCTACTTACAAGATAGAGAGTATATTCTCTCTATAGAAACTGCGTTGTGTAGTTTGAGTGGCAAGATCACACGGGCTTGACCTGGGTATTTTAGCTGGTTTTGGGTTATGAAAAGTGTCAGTATCCAGTGAGCTGCTCTGATCCAGGGAGGTGCAAAGGAAGCATGCCAAACCATCATGATTTACACTTGGGAATGGAATGGCTCTGAATTTTCTCTTCAACTGTTCATCTCCTGTTATAAAGATTTGCTTGATGACGAAGAGAAAAACTTCCTGTATTTGAACTGTAATGCACACTAGACAGGGGTTTATCAGATTTGGTTTTTTTTCTGTTGTTTCAGTTCAGAAATGAAGCTTCAAATCCTGTAAGGGCAAAGGGGCTTAGTTTTGTTCATCATTATCAAACAAAGCAGGGTACCAACTACTAATTATTAAGATTGATAGTAAAACATTTCCAAGTTGTAAGTTTATTTTGTAAGACGTTAAATTCTTTGCCTTTACATCTATTGCTCCTTTTAATTCTTTTTGAAACCTGAAAGCACTTTACTTGTTTTTTATTCATGTCTCAGTTTCTTCTAAAGGCCTTGAAGACTCCATAGGTTAAAAGCCTAGGATCAGTATTTCAAGGTGATAATGAGCCATCACTTATGGTCAAACTGGACCTAATTCAACTACAAGCTCTCTTGAACGTGTTTGTTCATATTTAGAAATAAAGTGCAGTTTCTCTTTTTTAAAAGGGCCTTTTCTGAATAATTATAATATAATATTTAGAGTAGTAGAAAGATGAGAAATATAATCTAGATCACAAGACAAAGCTATTTTCTCTTTTTTTCCCCTTTAAGTAATCAACCATGAAGACTTGACGTTTCTAACATAGACATTGTATGTTACAGGTCTCAAACTAAAAAAAACAACTAACAAACAAACCAACCAACCAACCAACCAAAAAAAAAACCCAATGAAATAAATAAGGTAGTTCATAACTCAGGCTTCTGTCTGCAAAGTAGACAGATAACATTACAAGGTGTATATGCAGATCAACTTTTTCAAGGTGAGCTTCAGAAACATGAGGACAAAGGATATAATTAAGAAATATGTAAACTGAGAAAAATATGATGTCAGTAAATCTTCATATTTTCATACTAATTATTGTACAGTTCAGAGTCTAAAACAACAATGTAGTATTTAGATTATGTCAGTTCTGCCCTTTAAACTCTCCTTCTTTCCTTCCAGACCATTGTTAAACAATTAAAGTCTTTTTGTTCTTTCCCAATTGGAAATGAAAATGAAAGCCTGGGCCCCAGAAGACCCAACATTGCTTAAGTACGGATATAGTTAGTAATCTTTCATTTCTTAAAGGTGTCATAATGACATGAAAAATGACCTGTTTTCTGTCATTTCCTGAGAGATAAAAATGCAGATACCTTTATTAGTGTACATGCTCACCAGGGAGCTTGAGCATCCAAGAAAGGTTCAAATAAGGTGCCAGCAGTCTGTTTCTTGAATGTAAGTCTGTGTCAGGCCTGCCTGGTGGCACAGTGCAACATTTGGTTTGGTGACTTCAGAATCTAGCAACTATGGATAAACGAACAACATAGTTCCAGACTGTAGATCATATTATTAAGAAATTATAGTGAAAGGGGATTTAACAGTTGCATCCTTTGGGCAGCACTGGGCCATAGGAAAAAAGCAGCTTTGTTGACTAAGAAACCAGAATGAAATTCATTAGGGATGACCCCCCTCTACTAAGTCAGACTTTTTTGCAAGACTTCTACCACGGAGGTCATAAATCAAAAGGAGTACATCTACGATTGAGCCTAACAAGAAGAGTTTTCTAAAGTGATGGATTACACAGCTGCTTAGCATCCTGCCTTTGGTTCAGGACTTTCACATCTTCCTCTGCCTTTTTTTGACAGCAGCACAACATGAAGTCTTAGAAGTAAAGTGTTCTGTGTAAAACTGCTTTACATTAAACCAAAGCCCCTTATTCCTGGTTCATGCTCTTAGGATGAGTTAAGGAGCCAATCTACCAAGCAAGTCACTGATGCATTTAATTACATACAGACATGCAGATGTATATGCACCCATACACACAGCTTGTGAGATTCAGATTTGTGTTCTGCTGCTGACAATGAGAGATGGTATTTGTCATTCTGTGTGTCACCTGGGACTAGATTAGACAAGCAGGTAGTCTAGAAATGACAACTGAATTCAAATATAGAAGATACCTGTCTCTATTCTATAGTTCCCCTACACATTTTGTATATACAAGGTATTTTTTTCTGTTTGTATATACACCCATCCCTGAATGCAAAGGTGTATGAATTTGAGAAGCTCTGATTTTTAAACTATGATGTCAAGTTTTTCTTCTTGCTTCTTCTTTAAAACTTTAGACATATCTTATGCTTTTAAAGTCTTTTACTAATATATTAACATAAGAATATTAACTTAATTAACATAAGTAACACCTTTTTCATTATTAGTAGTATTACTAGTATTTGTATTATCATAGTGGCTAGAAGTTCTGCTTAGTAACCAAAGTATCATTAGGCTAGGTGTACTACAAACTCAAAATAGAAGATAGTCCAATTCAAATCTAATCAAAAGAAAGAACTTTTCATTTCTGGAAAATAATCACCAATTATTCCTATCGTATATCTTAATATATCTTAGGCCTTTAACGATCGTTGTTAAAGCTTGTGCTATGTTGATAAAATATATTTCATGAGCTACAAAATACAGGTTTGTTTCTCTTTCCTAGCAAGATAAATGCAACAGTTCTCAATCAGAGGTCTTGAAGAAACTTGAGGTATCTCAGAAAAGCAACACATTTAAGTACAGAGGAATAGACCTGTAAGAAATATTGGGTTTAGATACTTTAAATTTCTCCTTTTCTAGTACTTCCGTATTCTGATCTAATTAATTAATCCTAAACAAAACCACTGTTGTTTAGATATTTCCTTGTACAGACTTCAGTACAGACTTGCTGTATCCATATCATCCCACTGACACAAGGTACAAATATCCATTAATGGTCTTATATGTAAAGGTGTTGTAGTTTAACCCCAGCAGGCAGCTAAGCACCACACAGCCACTCACTCACCCTTCCCTCACCACCCCCTGGTGGGATGGGGGAGAGAATCAGAAGGGCAAAAGTAAGAAAACTTGTGGGTTGAGATAAGAACAATTTAATACTTGAAATAATAGAATAATAATGATAACAACATCATCATCAACAACAATAACAATAATAATAATTTAAAAATATTGTAATGGAAAGTAAAACAACGAGAGAGAAAAAAAAACAAAAACCCAGGGAAAGAAAAAAAAACAAGTGATGCAATTGCTCACCACGCGCTGACCGATGCCCAGCCAGTCCCCAAGCAGCGATCGCCACCCCCTGGCCAACTCCCCACAGTTTATATACTAAGCATGACATCACATGGTATGGAACTTTTGGCCAGTTTGGGTCAGCTGTCCTGGCTGTGCCCCTTCCAACTTCTTGTGCACCTCCAGCCTTCTCAGTTGGTAGAGCATGGGAAGCTGAAAAGTCCTTGACTAGTGTAAGGACTACTTAGCAACAACTAAAACATCAGTGTGTTATCAACATTATTCTCATCCTAAATCCAAAACACAGCACTATGCCAGCTACTAGGAAGAAAATTAACTCTATCCCAGCCAAAACCAGGACAAAAGGTTATTTTGACTTCCTAAATGGTACCTCTGAAATTGTCAGAAATTGTCTCACTCTGTATCAGTACTACTGCTATTAGTGTAGGTGTGCACGAATCAAGCTGCAAGGATCTCTCTTCCAAACAGTTGTTGCATATGGCCAACAAGGAACTAAAAATAATATCTTTCTGTGGAGAAGCAATGCAAAGGGGAGGTGAGCAAAAGTTAAATAATTGAACTAAATACATACAAAAAATTTTGTGGTATTCACCCAGCACTGTGCTTAGAAGCCTTAAACCAAATACAGAATTACCTTGAATTGGCTTAACCTAAGACCTAGATTAATATCTAGCTGACACTGTAGCTGAACTAGGCAAAACACTCCTGGCACAGCATATTTTAGCAGAACTGTGCTTTATGGTGTATAATTAATTCCAGCTGTTCCCTCCAGCCTTCCAAGAGGTCTGTAAAAAAGCAAGAAATGTAGCTACAGGGTTTTTCTGCCTGCAGGATAATATCATTCAGAGCATACCCTTTTGTAGCTCTAACTCGGATATCTAGACCAACAGAAGTTTGTATTGTAGACATCGTGTAATTAAGAGCTTCCTAACAATTCTACCACTCACTTAGGACTTTTTAACCCTTTCTCGAGAAAATATTGGTTTCTTTTTAAAGTAGTTTCAAAGGAATAGGTAATTTGTAACATTCAAATGGAAAAGCTCATCCTTTTGAGAGTATATAAGAGTTTCCTATTGACTTTTCTTCCTTTTGATTCCACAAAAAGGGACAGTCTTTTCTTCTTCCTCTTTGTCTTTGAAAGAGACCCGCACAGATTGCAGGGGAACCATACTGTCTACAATTTGCCCAATGGGATCACAACAAATAAAAGACTGTTACACCAAGCCCAGCTTAGCATTCTTATAACAAGCTTTTTCACAGTATTAAAGCCCCTGGATCCGTTTTCCTGCTCAAAGCAGAGCTCCAAGCAGCTACTGCTTGTTCTGTGTGCTAGGGGCTACGTGCATATTATGAGAGTAAAAAAAATCATGAGATTTTATGCTACAAAGTGACATAGAGAGCTCCGTTATTTTGTTTTGCCGTTTCCCCAGTAGACGGGAAATTAATATTCATAGGCAATATTGAGTGGACAGAAGTAAAAATGTTTTTAAAAAGAAGAAACTCAAAACATGCCAAAGTGTGTTTTACTCTGCAGCAAAGCCCATGTTTTTGCATGTTGCCCAGAAACTATTTGACGTGAGATATAGGTAGCAAAACATAAGAGCCTCGAATGACTCTTTTCCTAGGTTAGGGTCCTACCTGATAGAAAGGACTACACTATCATACTCTTTCTCCTATTTTCCCCCTCTTTTTCCCAAAGTATCTTTCATTCCAGCTTGCATAGCTACTAAGGCTCAGCAACAGGAATGAAAAGAAACTGTGTTTTATATATACATATTTCTTTTGTGCTACCTTAGCGTACTTTAGTACTGTATAAAACTTCAGTGTCTACTTCTTTGGACTTGACTTGGAATACATGTATAAATCGAGTCCTTCCAAGGTAACTTAATTAAACAATATATTCTCCTCAGGATAATATATAAGCTACTCTATGCAATGCATATAGAAATGCACATTTTTTCGTGTATTTGTGTAAGCATATATATGTGATAAAATGAACAGTGGCATACTTCTAACCATAACAGATATATATTAAAAAATATATGCTTATTCTTAAATTAGTGTATTGTAATTGCTTGAAGACATACAGAAAACAGTTTAAATTCCTAATGCCATCTCTTATTCTTTTTTTTGTTCACTCGATAATAAAAAGAGGTGAACCATAAAAATAAATGTTTTTTATTAATTGCCTAACTAGCCCTGCTTAGTAGGTAACTAAACACAAGCTGGCACAGGAAAATCACTTTAAGTAATGCATTCTGGAAATGTCTACAAATGACCTAAAATTAGTTTCTGAAACCAAAAGTCTTTTAGCTTCAACGTACCTATAAAAGACTAGGAACAAGTGCTTGCTTTTACAGGTTTTCTAATGACATACATTTCCTTTTCCAGTAAGGGAATATGAAATTAAATTCTTAGAATCTTAGGACTGTGAATAATGTTTTCAAGTAGAAGGAGGGAACATTTATTTGGATTTTTTTCAGTTAGAAAATGGTGGACACTTAAAGGTTTGTAAAATTGAGATGTTGGACTGGTGACTAGAATTTACTTGGTGTATAGTAAATGCTTGTTACTTTTCAAGGCTGAATGATATCTTCTAGATTGAGCTATTGTACAAAATCATTGGTACAAATATATTCTGTGGTTTTGGCATAAGAAATTATGTTGGTGCCTTGCTACACTTGATTTACATCAGAGAAATTGAGAAATTGCTCTAAATGCTTAAAAACAAACCATAGCAAGAACAGAATAAAATCTTAATTTCTTTAAACCTCTTGTAAGGAATGAAGATGTCGTGAAAGAAAGACTTGAAACACCTGCTCATTTAGTCCTTCCGTTTTAAATTGCATTTGATGCTGTGGTTTCCAATAGTTATCTTGATAGTCCAAATAATCACTCAGATGAAAAAGATAATGATAGCAACAGTAGCTAATGCATAACTGGTAATGTACATAATGGAATAATTAGGGATTAACAGACAATCCCTTAATATTTGCAGTCTCATCCTGCAAGAGCATGCCAAACTTACACTTTATCTCCATTTTCCTGATATCACTCATTTTTACCCTTAGGCCTCCATCTTCATTTATTTCCTATAGCTCTACTCCACTAAGTAGATCAACCTGAAATAGCCAGTCCCATTTATCAGTCTTTTGCTCTGGTCCCCAAGCTATGTGGTACCAGGGGAATGTTTCCCATGCCCTTCTTCCTTTGTGTCTTCAATGAAGTTTATCATTCAGTATCTAACATTAGGTCCAGAATCAGATGTATAATTAAATAGTAAAATGTAACTAGTTCTGAGCACTGAATAAGACTACTTGTTTCATTTTCCTTTCTGGACCAGGTTGGGAGTTATACTCAGCCCAGTCAGACTTTTGCTTATAGAAGTTTCTCATTTGTCTTTTGTACCATGTTACATTTATTTTTATTTTTTTCACAGGCTGATATATGAAGGATTAGACCTAATAAGGGTCCTAAGCACTGCAATGTTCAGTATTAAACTTTCAGGCTCCAAATAAAATTTAATCCAGGAATTTTAGGACTCTGGGAACACTGGGATTGGGTTTTATTTTGAGAACAAAGCTGGGAAGAGCACTGGAGAAGTGGGAAGTTGCTGCTTTTTCCCCTCTGAAATGCAGCCAGAGGAAGCATTGCTGCTGCTGTGGTTTTGTACAATAACTCATTGGCTGAGCACTTCCCCAGGATGTGTGGAATTTAATTACCACTTGTCTTTGAGGAGAATCACAGCCAGTTTTTCTCCTGTAGCAGGACTTTTAATCTCCAGCTGATTCCAGACTCTGGGGAAAGGAGGTGTTCTGACCAGACCTTCTGGTGTCTCAGGAAAAGTTCATGCAGAGCTTGTGAGAGACCATCAATTTACTGCCCAGTGATCTCCGAGCAACAGAAAGTCCGAGGTTCTGCTCCCTACACAGTGGACTGTTTCATGTGTTTTGGACACATGTAGTCACTAGATAAAATATATAAATAAACATCTGAGAGGATAGGTACCCATGGAGGAAGTTTCCAAATCTGTAATCTTAGCTACCCTTTGGTAAGCTGCATTGGTTTTTTCAGGATATAGATATTGGTCTATTAGAAGACAAATAGGTTTTGACTTTTTTGTTGCCATTTAATTTGCCCTTTAGCCAACATGTTGAGGAGGTGTATACTGCTAATGAAACGCTTATGTGAAACTATCTTTTCAAAAACAGTTCCCTAGGCCTCTTTGAGCTGGTAGACTGAGGAGTAGTCTGGTATGACAGCAATAAATTTGCGCTATACTGCTTCACTAATCTACCCTTTGCAGAATACTTCTCTAGGGCTCTCTTAAAAGCCACCACACATGTTTCTGCATCGCCATTACATTCTGAATGATATGCTGCAAATCGGATATGCTGTAGCACATCCGATTAAAGAAGCCATTCAAAATGTGGAGCCATAAATGTGAACTCATCGTCTGAGTTTCTGGGAAGACTCTGACACACCTGAAACGTATCATTCAATTACAATTACTTTATTAGTCACATTAGCTTTCATTTGAATTACTTCTGGAAAAGGAAAGGGGGAATAATTATTCGTTAATGTAGTCTCTTCTTTTTTCCTGAAGAATGAAGGGAGAGATTTCTATGGGTAAGTTTGGGGTTTTTTATTTGATTCTGCATATGCCTATAGTCACACTATAAGTCATAGGAGTTACTGAATACAAGTATTTAGGGATAGTAAAAATATAAATTCTCAGACTGTGTCAGCATTAGCAAAAACAGTTCCCAGGAGTGTGAACATAATGTTAGATACCGTAAATTCCTAGATCATTTATTATAAATCAGAACTAACTTGGTGCAAGTTCATGGCATGCTAGTGGTCTCCATGTGATTTTTCAAAATCGTGCTAGCTGCTGAGAGTGAAACTCACAAGGAAACCTCTTAGAGCAAGCAGTATACTCAAAGCATATTTCTTTACACAGTTTCTGCTTCAAAGAGATATGAGTGCACAAGCAGAACAGGTGCCAGGGGATGAGCTGCTGATTCTGTGAGTGCTACCAACGTCATCCCCCGAGACCTGCTTCCACTGCTCACCATCATGGAGATGCGAGTCCTACTGCTTCTGTGGTACATGCTGTGGGAAGGAGCCTCCCTGCCCCAGAGCAGAGCTTGGGCCAAACCACTGGCTCATATGAGAACACACCCGGCCAATTTGGCAGGCAGTACACATTCTTGTCAAACAAAACATGGTCATTCAATCCAGCAGTTATTTCCACAATGAAACAATAGTTGCCTGGTTAGGTAATAATCCACAAAAAATATGGTACTGTTTAGAAACTATTTCCGAATTAAAGAGGCATGTTGTCCTTCAGCACATAGTCCCTTAGCACCTTTGTAAAATACATTCTTTGATCTTAAAGTGAGTTAAGGATCATGGGCATTTTCAGGCTCCTGTTTTGAAATTGGTGATAAAAATGGTATGTCATCAGACATTTATCAAAACATTTTAAATCCTTCCTTGAGGCCAGGATACAGACGCACAATTAATATATCACAAGGGCAGAACACAAAGAAGAAAACAGTCCCACAGATGGTTATGTGCTTTAATATAGGTCTCAATCTCCTAAGCTCCTCGGCTTCAGTTACATTTGCTAAGACTGCATTAGATGAGCAAGCTGTTGCTTCTTTTATCCCAACTACTATCACTGCTGTTTTGTAGCCAGATTTTGCCAGTATGAGTTTAGTATTTCCCGCGAAAACAAGATGTTAAAGTATGACTGGTGTATCGATTAAGCAATATGGTATAAAATACATAATTTACACTAGTTGCGCCCTCTCTCTCTTTTCCAATCCATTATGCAAAATTATAAAATGCTAAAGGACTATTGTTATTGCTTTGGTTTTACAATGGTGAAAGACATTAATTCTGCAACGATGATGAATGGTGCAGTCAATTTAGTTCATTCTAATTTAGACCAATTTAACTAAAATGAGAATTTGGAATATATAATATAGTTGTTGATATAATATTTGCAAGAAGCAAATGGTTTACAGGTGTATTTATTCAGATGACTATGGCATACTGTTGGCTGTAATATAGATCATAGTCTAATTCTGGCCAAGTTAATATTTTAGTCTCAGATTAAATAATGAAAAAAGATTTATGAGGTTTATTGCTTCTGAAGGACAACATGGCATCTGGTAGCAACCCATGGGTAAAAGAAAGTTCTTAAAAAATACTGAAGGGCTAGAAAAAGAATAGTAATGTGCATGTGTAAGGAAGGAACATTATCCACTTTATGAGGAATGAAATCTCTCTTAATTATTTACCAAAACAGTCTGCAGTAGTTAAAATGCAGATCAAAAATGGAAGCCAGGTGTGGAATGACATATATATGTGAATGCCATATGTGCACTTAAGTCTGTCAAACTATGAAATCACAAGGGCTGACAGGGAACATTTAAAAACATCTCAAAAATATTGAAAGTTCTAAAAAAGATTAAAAATTATCAGTTTCCTACTAAGATGCTGGCCACAATGCACAAAATAATAACTAAAACAGTAACTTCACAGAAAACGTGATAATACTGCTCCAGCAAATGTCATGTGTATCTAGGAGGTCACTGGTTTTTATGTCAGCTGAGGCAGAGAGCTTAAATGGGTCAAAAGTTTTATAAATGGAACTATTTTTTTTTGTTGGAAAGTTCTGTTGATCTTCAACTTATCAGCAGCTAATAGGTTATTCAAGCTATGACCCAAATTTGAACTTTTTGATTTCAGGGTTAAGAAAACACAAAGGTTGGACTAGCTCTAGAGTTATTGAACTATGTATGACAAGGAAGAATATTTCTGGCATGGTGTCTTAGACTTACTTGTAAAAATGTCCTTGTAAAAAATAGAGTTGCTGTTCATGTTATCATTTTTCTTTGTGCAATCTGGCCACGTAAATCTCCTGAAACAGAATGCTTTTCTGGATTGGATCCCAGAGCATAAAAGACACTAAGGGAACAGTAATAATCACAGTGACGCCTCACAGCAGTAGCAGAAACACTTCTATCAGCAGCAACAGGGTGAGTTGGGAAAAAATGAGATGTTATTAGTGCAATTGAGAGTATATATCATCAGAGCCATCTTTTATTCCTCTCAGCCACATCACTGCACAAGAGGACATATTTTTCACATTCTAATAAAACTGGATTCACATCCTGGAGAGGGGGTAAGGGGAGGACATTCTTATAATGGAAAACCCAAATGCATCAGTGAAACATTGCTGTTGTATTAGAAATAGTTAATGGTCCAGATTACAGTTCTCTCTTAGCCGAATTTCTTCATTCGGCTAAGCTAGCTGCTTTCTTGTGCCCTTGAGAAACCTTCCAGTTTCCCAGAGCACAGCATTCTCTTAAAGATGAAAAGATCATGGTTGAAATACATGAGCAAAACTTTGGTTATATGTAGTAGCAACACACTATTGCAGGTTTTCTAAATTCTCCATATCAGGTCTTATGGCTCTGAGTGCACTTACCAGCCCCTCCTCGGGCCTCCCCCCACCCCATACCCATGGGCCCAGGAGACCCGTTTCAGCTCAGCCTGGGGTGGTCAGTCCCTGCCTGAGCAACACCGTAGGAGTGCCACTGTCCTGCCCTGCCTTCTGGATGGACCAGTTCCGTAGTATGGTCTTCAGCCTGTCTTGCCATATGTCGTGGTTTAACCTCGGTTGGCAACTAAGCACCACGGAGCCGCTCGCTCACTCCCCACCCTCCCGATGGGATGGGGGAGAGAATTGGAAAAGCACGTGAGAAAACTTGTGGGTTGAGATAAAAACAGTTTAATAATTGAAATAAAATGATAATGATAATAATATGATAATAGTAATAATACACAAAGCAAGTGATGCACAGTACAATTGCTCACCACCCGCCGACCGATGCCCAGCCAGTCCCCGAGCAGCGGCCCCCCCCGGCCAGCTTCCCCCAGTTTATGTACTGAGCATGACGTCACATGGTATGGAATGTCCCTTTGGCCAGTTTGGCTGTGCCCCCTCCCAGCTCCCTGTGCATCAGTCGGTAGAGCATGAAAAACTAGAAAGTCCTTGGCCAGTGTAAGCACTACCTAGCAACAACTAAAACATCGGTGCCTTATCAATTTTGTTCCCATCCTAAATCCAAAACACAGCACTGTACCAGCTACTAGGAAGGAAATTAACTCTATCCCTGCTGAAACCAGGACACCATATCTGCTGCTGCCCCTGACTGGGCTGGAGGGACCCTGGACCTATTTCATCACTTGCTGTGTCTGTGGCCATTACCTGTTCCCCTCTCTGCTCGTCGTGTTCAGACCCTGCAGGACTGTACCCAGTGGGAGAGAGCACAGCCTGCACTGGCGGCAGGCTTGGCTCCTGGCTTGTCCCCCGCTCATGGAGCAGCCCCACTCTTGCTGTGCCATGATAATGTAGAACCCCAAAGGGCATTGGGGGTTCTACTAGAACACCCCTACTAGAACCCCTAGTAGGCAAACTAGTTTGCTTTTAAAAGGTAATATTATCAGAAGACTTTCCCTTTTCCCTTTTTCCTCCTTCTGTGTTGGCTTCAATGGAAGCAAAAACATTCTGAACATTCTTGAAAATCCCATCCTAAATAACTGCCTAACTTCTAGTTTGGGAGGAGGAAGGCTAATAGGCTCTGAGTACTGAAGGATGATAATAATAATTAGAGTTAGCTATTGTCAATAGTTTGCCTTTTAAAAAACAGGACATCCTGTAGTCGTTGAGGCATTTATTGTTATGGCATTCCATACAGTGCACATACAATGTGGAAACTGATACACACATAAGGGAAGTAATTTATTAAAGTCATTGACAGGAGCAGATTCAAAACTGGGAATAGAAATGCCCTAGTTCTGTCTTCTGAAAAGAAAATTTCATGAAAGAAGTTACAACAGTTCTTGAAAATTTCTTCTTCAAAAGTTTTATGAAGAAAACTTTCCTTTTCAGGAAATGCACTGTTGCTGTTACTAAAGCTTCCAGTAGGTTAAAGAAATCAACAAGACCTAAGCAAAACATTAGATAATTTCCTTATTAATTCTGTCCTTCTGTTTCTCTTTTGTGTTCAGCTCTTATTTTCACTCTGCTTTTGTACTGAATGACAAGGACTTAAGGGCAAAGAAACAACACATCATGCAGGCCTATATGTTTATTATTCAATGCAGTACAAGAGTACTGTCTTGCTTTGCTAAAGAATTACAAATTTCTGTATTCTCCATCTTCTAAGTATTCTCAGAACAAATCAAGAAATAGGGGCATCCTTTTCCTTGAAGTCATGAATCCCATCATGTGTGGGATGATTAGCAGTACCATACTACAAATACCATCAAAAGTAAAGTTGAGAGTCTCAGGAAATTGACTACATAATCCTCCCCAAATTAATCTAAGCAATGTGAATCCTGACAGGTTTAACTTGTAATTTGAAATTTCCTGTGATTAAAATTTCTGGCTCTTTCTATGTGATGTTCATATATCTTTACAGGAGAAAGCAGTTTCCTAAATTCTAGTCAATACTTTTATTTCTTGCCTGGCATGCTATGAAGAGTAGATTATTCCACTTTTTCTTAGCAGCAGCAGTTTACATATCTTTGTTCCTCCTTTTCTTATATTGATCAATCTCATGGCTTTTAATCTCCATAAGTAAAAATTTCTAGGTTGCTGATCACTTCTCATGATTCTCTTCTGAACTTGCCTTTGATCCGTGTCTCTAAATTACAGTGTCCCAGATCTACCACAGCCCTCCAGCTGAGGTCTTACTGGTGCTGTCTGATGCACTTAGCTGCTTTTCATGTGATACTCCTCTCTTCACAACCCTGCTGAAGTCACACTGAGGATGTTCTTTTTGGATAAGATGAAGATGGTGACAGCTTATAAGACAGCATCATTGAATGATTAACAAACATTATGCCAAAGCATAGAAGAAATCAAAGTCACCTCCTTCAGGCATGGTTCCAGACACTATCGCTTCTGAATGGTATAATAGTTGTCATGGCACCAGCAATGAAATAAAGGTCTCTGTCCAATTTTCTTACCAGTGCTAATCCCATTCTTCCCCAACCTCTGCAGTCAAGCCCATTCAAATCCAATTCTATTATATCAATTGCAAGTCTCAGTGGTTATGCCACTATGTCCCTTTGTACCGTTTGAAAAGTCACGGAGTGCTTTAACCACTCTATGGCTGTGTGCAGGTTTGTAGTGAAGGTCTATGGATTATTACTAAACACTTAAATGTTTCTGGTAAAAAATCATTAGGTTTATAAGTATTAAAAAACCCCAGTGCTTGAAGAGAATGAGAACATGTCACACAGCTCCTTGGTAAGCTTCTGTTATGATAAAATAAAGGAGTTGATCTTATTTCACTTTTAATAAAAACTTGTCATCTAATGTGACAGCACAAATAGCTAGCAGTGAATGGTCAAAGAGAACAGCTCCCAGATGACTCATAGTATTTAGACAAACAGTTTGGTTGATTCTATAAGTAAAAAGCAAAACTAGAGTTAAGTCACAGACAGTTTTGTAGACAAAAGGGCTAGCAGAATTTAAAGAGTCTAAATGGATCGTTCAGCCTTTTCTACTCAGTGGGATCCACTGTATCAAAGAAAAGAATAGCCACCTTCATCTTTCAGAAATCTGATAGTGGATATCGTAAAAAACAAGCATCTTTAAAAAGTGTTCAAGTAAAAGGCCTACCAAATCAATAAGGAGAATTTTGGAAGGAGGAATTTAGAAAATGAATAATCACTTAGTAAGCTTGAGACAACGTCTGGACATATATGATAATATCAGTCCTACTGCAAAGGCATCCATAAAGCCTGCTGGATTTAGAATTCTCCTGAACAATGAATATGAATGGAAAGGAACCTGGTAAACTGAGGAACAAGCTCTTTCCAATTAAGAAGCAGAGGTCTTTTTCTCTTTTGATTTGACCCTAAATAGGGCAAGGATTTGTTATGGGAGATTTACAAGTTGTTCTAGTGGAAAAAGTATGATAGTTTTTTATTCCCTTGTATCCCAGGAGTGAAAATTAAGGCTGAAGTTATTGGTGTTACTCAAGTTGCTACAAAGATATTAATTTAATCATTTAGTTTTACTGTTTTACTTACAATTAACCTGATTCACAGAGGTCGTCTATGTATAACTCCACTCTTCCCCATGTAAGCCCTTGCTGCACTTTACTAACTAGCATGTCCAGCTCTATAAGCAGAGTTTGTACACTTTCATGTGGTGGTTGAGCAATTAATAAAACCAGGTTTCTCTGAAAGCTCTGTTTTACTAGCTTTAAATGACTGGAACAAAAAGAAGTGTTGAAAGCAAGATAGTGACTTCAAGCACATCCTCCAGCAGGATCTAATAATAAAGTTGCTCTCATTTCAAGAAATTAAAAAGGTCAGATTATAAAAAGGGTTAAATCACAACTTTAGTATTGCTATTGGTGGAATTTGACGGTTTGTATTTCTGTTCATTCTCCATCTCTCTCTCTCTCTCTCTCAATATCTTTAACGTGATCTGCATCAGCAAAATGATGTGATGGTCTTTTGAACCTTTAAAATTATTATGTCACTGTCTTGCCTGGGTGGTTGCTTCAGCATTAGCTGGAAGGCTGGATCCAATCCTTTCCACCCCTCATGTAGTCCTTGGGACTGTGGTAGGTTTGATATGTAAAAGAAATATCATCTGTGAAAGAGAATGGTAGATCAGATAGATAAATCGATCAAGTGTTATGCCTGTTCTTAGATGCTCTATCTCTTTTTGAAGAATTATACAGATTATTGAGAATCTGTCCTGGTTTCGGCAGGGATAGAATTAATTTCCTTCCTAGTAGCTGGTACAGTGCTGTGTTTTGGATTTAGGGTGAGAACAATGTTGGTAACACACCGATGTTTTAGTTGTTGCTAAGCAGTGCTTACACCAGTCAAGGACTTTTCAGCTTCCCATGCTCTACTGACTGAGAAGGCTGAAGGTGCACAAGAAGCTGGGAGGGGGCACGGCCGGGACAGCTGACCCAAACTGGCCAAAGGGATATTCCATACCATGTGACGTCATGCTCAGCATGTAAAGCTGGGGGAAGCAGAAGGAAGGGGGGGACATTAGGAGTGATGGCGTTTGTATTCCCAAGTAACCGTTACGCGTGATGGAGTTTGCTTGCGTGCTCAGCTTTTGCTTTACCCATTAAACTGTCTTTATCTGAACCCATGAGTTTTCTCACTTTTACCCTTCCGATTCTCTCCCCCATCCCACTGGGGGGGAGTGAGCGAGCAGCTGTGTGGTGCTCAGTTGCCGACTGAAGTTAAACCACAACAGAATCAAATAGAGAAATGAAATGGCCATGTTATCTGTATCTGCATGAACTGTCCAGAGATCAGCCAGTAGTTTAGTTGACTGTTGAGTGTATGTGCTATATAGCTTGCAATCAAATTAATCTGCTTTGCTTTAACTTTGTTTTGCTGCAGATAAAGTCACAAACAATTACAAAGTCACCAAAATTCATATTCTTACCTACAGCTACTAGAATACAATACCAGAAAACTCTTGGAGTTGTCAGAAATGTACCTTTAAGGTACTGCAGAAATAAGCTTGACTTTAATTATTTATCTTTTTTTAATTTGTCAATGCCAGCATGAAAATGTGTATTTCTTTTGTTTCTGACATTCCTATAAAGGACATACAACTCAACACAAAATGTTTTATCATTTTTTTACATTTGTGCCTCCCACATATTTTCATACTAATGTGCAAGATACCGACATGCTAGTTCCAGGTCTACTTTTCTTTCTCAGATACACAAAAAGCTGGAGTACTCAAAGAGTCTTAGTGAGTTTAAATCAACATAGCTCCACTGGTTTTAATGAAGTTATGCTAATTTACGCTAGCAGAGGATGTACTAAATCTCTCAAGAGCAAATGTTCCCTTTGATTACATTTTGCTGTTAGGTATAAGCATTGTTCCATTCCAACACAATCATTGCCTATTGTTCTTTCTATATACATATATTGCCTTTAAAGTAAGCAATCATTACATGGTTTTGAATGTTCCTTGCCTCTGTAAGTCCTTATAAAGACACTTCTGAAATCAATTATGTTTAATAGGGCTTGAAAAGATACAAAGGATCTAAATAAATTCCAAGGTTGCGTTAAACTATTTCAGATTTTTCAAATCTTATAGTGGGGTCTATGAGCCCATGTTAAGCTGGATAAGACCATAGAAACACGCTCCAGTCATACTGGGAGCAAGAGTTGGAGCTGAATGTTGAACACCAGAGTACAATTACTACTTTTCAATGCTGGTTAAAAATGTCTTAGTTAATCACAGTGACAAAAATAAAGCTACAGTAAATTCCTCAGCACAATTACAAGTGAGTCTCTAGAAGCTCACATTTCTGTTGTTCATTAGCTATGCTTGGCACCAATTAGGGTAGCAGAAAGCATTTAGCTGCATAGTATGAAATGAAGTAAACAGCATGACTGATATTAAATAAAGACACTTATGAGTAGGGAAATAGTTGAGATAAAGAACTGCCAAAATTGAAGATAATATCAAGCAGTAATGACCCATATATCACTTTCCTTATTAAAGTACTGCTATGTGGGGCAAGATCAGATTGAGGCAGACCGAGTTTACTTACACGAAAGTTTTGCATTCCAAACTGACAACACAGAAGAGAGAAGTATTGAAGGAGAGGCAGTAGAGATACACTGCTTCCCCCAGCTTGTAAACAGTGGAAAGGTGAGGCAGGAGTGTGATGTGCTGAAAGTGGTCCAAGAGGTTTGTGGAAGAAAGAGAAAACTAAACAAAATTTCAGTGCCAGACCCTCAACAGAAAGCTGTATTGTGCTTTCTGATGTAATACTCCAGTCAGAGTCTCTGTTGTCCTTGAGGACAACCTGAATTAATCTTTATTCTTCACTGATCCTAAAGCATCTAAAAGCCAACCATTGATACAATTTGCAATAGCCTCAGGTTTGCTTTATATTGTGACTCGCTACAACCTAGATGGCAAGAAATTGTTGACTGAGAGCAATATTTGGGGCATGCCCCTTTCCTCTAATTTTTGCCCTTGATACACTCTCTAAAATAGGGTTTAAATAATAGTTGTTAGCAAGAGAATTCTGTGTGGTCACTTGGAAGTCCTTATGCAAGGAAACGTCTGTCCTGTCTGCCTATTTTCTCAGAGAAGTAGAAGAAAAGGAAAGGACTACTCAATGTAACCAAGGTTTCAAAATCAGGTTCAAAAAATGTCTGCAAGAAAGACAGACATTTCTGCAAGAAAGGAGGGGAGAAAAGAAAAAAAAAGCTGGAGTAAAACTATTGAATGGTACTTGTATGGCATGTGTTTTTAGAAGATGAAGGAATAAGAACGTGAAAAGCAGAGCAGACATTTTCCTGAAATATGAGAAGGTGTAATCCTAACATTTTCCAATTCAATAGATGGATGTAGAAGCTTATTTGGAATTTTTATCTTCCTCCCAGAGTTATACTGCAGGCCCAGTTTGCTTCAGCAGCTTTTCAACTGTATTGTGCTGTGCAAAAAAATCTAACAAGAAATTAAGATGAAATAACCTAATAATAGAATATACTTCCACTTTCACAGATCTCTCTAACCTCTGTATGCAGGGGTGGTTTCACCCACCACTGAAATGGCCTGAAAGGAAGTGAGTGAGACCATATTGAATTGAAATCCCAAAGATTTTTAGGTAGCGAAGAGGTAATCACCTTCATTGGAATTTGACCAGGACACGACTACCATTTCACAACTGCTATGGGATTGTCAGTGACAAAAGAAGCTCTTTTTTTGCATCATCCAAAGGGTGACACTGTTAGTAGAACAGTGACTTAAATCTATCTTGTTCTCTTATTTAAGTAATGACCTGGCTTGACCTCTTTTAGCACAGGAGATATAACAGGCTTGTAGCCTAGGGTGAACTAGTATGGCTGTAGGCTTGCTGCCAGACAAGAGATACCGAACCTTGCAAAGAAATCTAGCTGGAAGAATTGGAGGCCACACTTTTCATGGAGAATTATTAGTGCATATTTTGGTCTGCGTTTAAGTAGTTTTGTCAGTTCAGCATTCCTAAAAGAGAAAAAGACAAAGAAACACAGTTATGTACGCAACAGTTGTCATTAAAAAAAACCTTCAGAAACCCAGGCTTTGTCTGAAAAGAGTCAATACTCTACGTACAGCATATCATATAATGCCTATTGTGTAGTTATCTAGGTGACTAGCGGAATATTTTAATATATGCAAAACCCTGTGAAATTTGCACTAAGGAGTCCAAACTTCCCATGGTATCTCTCCCTTTGTTTCAGAGTGTTTGAGTGCATGAGAAAATGCAAACTAGCTCGTTCCGAATCACAGAAACTGAAGAGTATTGATCTTACTGGCTCTCCTTCTGCCAACGTGCCGCTGAATCTTACTTTAGAATCCAAATCCTTTTTTCTAGTCTTCCTTTACATATCTGAAAAGTTTCCTGTAGCAGCATATTTACAAAACAATGGATTGGGCTGTCAGTGAACTTTCCTAGTAGCCTTCTTTAATTTTCATTTTTTCTTTCAAGCCCATGTTTCTCAGTCACAACCCTTTAGACAATCCCAAATAACACCAGTCTTCTCTTTATTTGCCATTTCTTTTCCCAGAACATTTGTAAACGATAATCAAATTCCCTTATTAGGTTCCCTGTACTGTACTCGGTAATATGAGATTCAAAACTTAACCTATTAACGGATTTTGTTGGTCTTAGGATATAGATGAACTTATCACTTCCTGAAATTGCAGAGATCAGATCGGATTGCAGAGATCACATAGGCTCACCAGAGATGGCCATCTTCCTCATTTTTGAAAGCTGGACCATGACCTTGGCACCACTTACCTCCAGACAGTTGTAATTAGTATAGTTTGTAGTTGATCATTAATTGGATCTATATCAGTGAGGAACCATTACAAAGTGGCAGAACCATGGCATGTCCCTTCTTCCTTTTCTTTACTAATGTGCCCTGAAATTTCTGGTGACAGTTTGCATAGAAAAACCCAAAGGTTTCGACAAGTGGCATTTGTTTCATTAAAATACTTGTAGTCCTCCCCATATCTGTCACACCTAACCTTCCTAGCTTTCTTTTTAGCTTAGATAGCTAAAATAAACGGCATACTTTTCTCAGCATATTACAGTGCTGTGAACAAGCAGGGAAAACAAGTGAAAGGGGAGGAAGTACGTGAGCCTGAGGAGAGCATTCTAGGAAGCTGCAAGTGTGCACAGGTAATCTATTTTGCCCAGCTAAAACTCAGTAGACCCTGACCAAGGGAATTAGAAAAGTGTTATGTGTGTGAGGCCCTCTACACCAAATACAAGGGAAAAACCCCAGAAGCTGTGAAGTATACAATCCAGAACAAAATGGAGAACATTGCGCAATAGAGACAGCTTTGCCCTATTAGCAATGGTAATTGGGGAAGAGCCTTTAAGACTATAATAATATGAAGATAAAGAAGATTTGTGAAGTGAGAAAAACATGATAAAGCCTCCTCTTCAAAATAATTTCCGAGCATTCATCTTCTTTTTCTTTAGTTGATTGATTTCACTCATAAAATAAAATTGTCCAACTTCGAATATATTGGCCATTTTAAAACTATACTGTGCACTGTAGTAAGCACACTAACAAGCTAGTTCTGTAGCAGTTGACTTCCAAACAGCTAAAAATTTAAGTATGAGCTTAATTTTCTGCATGTTAGAAATCCAACTGAAGCTGAGGGGGATTATTCACCTACTTAAATTTTGTACAACTTTATGTATTTCGCTGAATTAGAGCCAACAAGATATTAAATTCATCCCAAGACAGCCCAAAGTGCTTTCAGGAAATATAAAGTATATGCATTCAACCCAATGTAACAAAGGAGAATTTGTGGTGGAATGCAGCAGTCCATTACTATATTGCTAATCTAGCTAGCATGACTGGTGGGTTTATCATTTTTGGTGTGATCCAGCACAATTCAAATCAGAATTTTTCTTACTAGCAGATTTAAGCCAGGCTTTAGCTGAAACAGATATTAATACAGCATTCAATAAATCTAAGTAGTTATTTAATGATCTTTGAAACAAGGACTTCTTTTTATTACATGTATGTCAGTATAGTGACTAGCACTATGAACCTTTATTTTTGATAACGGTTTCAGGTTCTGTTAATATTGTTAATGAAACATAAATTATTGACGTGAAATTATAATTTGTATAAGCAATAGAATAGCAGCACTGTCAGGTTTACAGCCCTCCCTAGGAAAACATTAGGAATGTTGTTTAGCTTCAGCTCTATGGAGATATATGCTTTATTAAATGCATTCTTCCAGAATTTTGTATGTTCTTCTAAGCAATGTTAACCATGTCTTAGACTGCCAAGCTTAAGCCCAGTAGGCTGCAAATGATTTGGCACCAGCAGGTCTGTACAATAAAAATGAAGCAATAGTGGCCATTTAAATGTGTACTACAGCATGGCTAGCTAGACTGTCTTTCAAAGAGAAAAATGTAAGGTAACATAAATGAAATATCATATTCAATCATTTATGAAGAATAAACAGGGCAACATTTCCTTTTTGCTCTCCAGTGTGTACTCAGCATGCTCTTGTGAGTTGTAGCATAGCATTTCATTTACAAAAAAATGAAGTGAAATATCAAAATAATCGTTTTCCTTCTTTGGACAGCCACAAAGTATGCTGGATATATTTTCAAAACCCTGTACTTCCCAGGAGAAGGGAGCAATTGAGTAAGAGATTTCAAAAGAACATAAAGCAGAAAAATGATTTGTATATTTGCAATGTGATACCTCATTGCACTGCATGTAATAATAATGCATCAATGTGTGGGCAGGAATCCCATGTATTTATCATGACTCCATTGTTCATATATTTGATGAAGTCAACAGTCTGGTTTGATTCTGGTGAACTCTTGTGTGGCTGTGAGGTGCGGTGTGCTTGAGTAATTGTCTTATGTGCTAAAGCAGGTAAATAAAATAAAGTCAGGTGCACAGCTCTACAGGAAATAAAATAAGGATCTTAGCTTGTCCTCACAATGAATCCCAACTAATCTTTCCTAAGGCCGGAGGGAGTCTGATAAAATTCATTCTCTTTTCTCCTCCTTTCTCACTCATAACTCACCTCATTCTTCAGAATCCCTGCTTCAAGCTTAAAAAGGGTAGAGCCGAGGTGTGATGAGAAGCAGTTCTTATGGTTTTCAAGCTTCAACAGAAACAGTAAATACTGGAAAATTACCTCTCCTTCAAAAAAATGTAACGCTGTTGAATCTTGTATCGAAATGTAAGGTGCTAAAAGCTAAATCATGGAAAGGTTTACTTAATAACAAGAAATGATGTAAATTATACACATCAAATGATTACTGTACATCATGATAACATTGATACGCAGATTTTTAAACCTACTTTGTGGTAACCAAACTACAGAAGGCGTTGTAGTGATGCAGGAAGCATCACTTTTTGCAGGCTTACACTCATTACCCTGATAGATTTATAGGCTGCAGTCATCAGTATATATCTTAATCCTGACAAAAGCAGGGTGTATATTCCCGATTCTTCCTGTGTGAAGAGGATGTGACTTAGCGAAATCATCAGTTGTCTTTGGGAAGAGAGGAGTTTGTGTGAATTCTTAACCTTTCAGAAACCCTGGTGCCCAGCCATTTATTAAAGAGGGAGTACATCACTTGACAAGACAACCAGATCTGAAGTCCAAAGCTGTACAATGGCTTTGCAATTGCAAGACACCATGAAGCATATTTTTCCTACAGATTTTGCTTTGTTTATTAACCATCAGATCAGGCAAGTCAGAGGAGGCATGACTTTATGTAGAGCTGTGGTTATGACTTACCGACACACCTCTAGTAGGTATGTTATTTATGTCACATAGCTGACCGTGTTTTAAAAAAATTTAGCTAAACCTTAGTTCTGAGTACTTTCATAAAACCAGAAATATGTGAATTCTTCAGGTGAAAGGTAATACTCCATAATAATGAGATCATATTCTATTACTTAATTTTCCTTCAGTCAACAAATAATATCTCAACTATACTGTCAATCTTTCTAACTTGAGAAAATCTCCATACCCAAAAGAGCTTTTATATGCAAGAGAGAAAACCTCAGTTCGTATTAATGTTAGTGTTACTTTAGGGCAACCCATCATTTTTTAAATAGTTCCATATTACTATCAAGTATTTCTAAACTATTAGATGAAAGCAATAGTGTAGTTAATGGTTATTATCATGCAGATAAGTCTTTGTTAGACAACTGAGTCTTCAGATCTCACCAAGGCTGAGATACTTAACTTCTGGAAGGATTGTAATATACACTGTTTGAAGTTATAATGGGGAACTTCCAGTGACTTTCAGATTAATTTGTGACAAAATAGTTTCATCTTTTTTCCTTCTCCTGGTTAGAATAAGAAGAGGTTTTATTCTTGACTGAAACAGCTATGACAGAAGAAAGCCATAATCATGTCAGTTGCACTATGTTTTCAGCAGTTCATTTTCCATTGCTCCTGGGAAGTGATTCTATTCTATTCACTGTTCATATGGCTATTTCTGAACAAATATCATTCTTACCATGGAGAAAATAAGGCATAGGGAAAACTGCAAGGACTGACAGAGTGGAAAACCAGAGCTGCAAAAATGAAACTACTTTATGTACCACACCATATTTTAATTAAACTCTTATTTTAACTGGCACCAGAAATGTATGTAATGTATGAAATTGGTTCAGATCCACTTCAAGAAAAAATAACAGTTTAAACTATTTTTCTTTAAATTAATATTCAGCTCAACTCCTTTATAAAAAAATACAAATTTTGAGGGATTTAAACTGATTTTGAAAATTAGATATATATTTGTTTTTAAACATCAAATCCTTCTCTTAAATTGAAGTGAACCTAAGGGCTTATATTCAGACCATGAGGTCCTGGTCTAATGAATCACACAAGCCTTTAGAAAACTTTCAATTTATTCTGTAGACTTCGGTTCAAAATTTTGTGTGAGCCTACAAACACAAAAAGAAATTCTGGGCATGTGATTGATTCTGTTTTGAAATATACTGATTTTGAATGAAAGCAATTTCACTGAAGCCATACGTTAAAAGGAAAAAATGTGTTCATTTTTGCAGTGAAAAATGGTTAATCCACAGTAACACAGCAAGTCAGTAGCAAAACTAGTAGCAAGTGAAAGAGTTGTGAGCTTTTTATATTGGAAGATTCAATTGCAAATGAAATCAAGATATAACATCTTAGACCCTTTGATTTCAATTACACTATTAACTTATATTTCAGTGAACCCAGATTTTGTTTCAAACTCCTAAAGCAGTATCTGTTTATTTCAGTATGATGATTTGCTCAGCTATTGGATCACTAGCCTATGGATTGGATCTCTAGCTATGGAATTTGGTCTCAATGTTTTTAAGCACCCAAATAGGCATTTACTGTTGACTACGTAAAAGCCCCACAGTTGGAGACTAGCAGCCACTGTCTATCTACAGTAGAGGAACCTTCATAGCAGCCTCAGTTTAAATTTCCTTGAGCCTTTAGTATTAATCCTGCTAAATTACTGGTCCCCTGTATCAGAGGGGTGAAAGTAGTTCCATTCCTGTACGTTCAGTCTGAGGTATCCTCGAATAAACTGCCAATAAAGAGGGTCACTAATATGAACAGATATTTTTCTTGTTAGTGTTTGGTGAGGTATCCAGTACCTACTGGCCCCATGATAGGCAACTTGTTTCAGGAATGAGATTCCTAAAAAAATGACGATTTATAGGTGATGAACTGATATGGATTTCAATCTGTGCAAAAGGTGTTAACAGCCCATCACTGAGTCTGATCAGGACCAGAGGTGGTGTTTACATTTGTGAAATTAAACTGCACTGAGATTTCAATGACTGATAGTTGTGAAAATTTATGGCCAGTAAAAAGAACCTCTGAAAAAAATCTGGAACTGAGCGCCAGGCAGCTTCAGCTGTTAAAAATACAAATTTACTTTGTCCATTCTGAAACATTACGTTTCTGTTTCCTCTTTCCATCCAACTTGCACAAAGCAGTTGACTCTTCATGGAAGATAAATTGAGATAGATCTATAAGGGATTCAAGCTTAGTAATGCTAAAGCTCAGCAGTTAAGAGAAAGGGTACGTCTGATGAAAATGAATGAAAGAGGCTTCCAGAAGACTGTAGTCTTCACCCACTGTAAAACTCCATCTGATATGTCAGACTGTAACTGACTCTTTTCTTCTTTAGTAAACTAGGTAGGGTGGGGTGTCTTTTTCGGGGCCTTTGAGCCCTCTGTGCAAAACAAAACCTGTCTCCAACCATTTTTTATAATAAAAAAGTAGCGCTTATCAAATTGGTCATGGAATATTTAATAATCCTTCCTGGTCAAGGCTTTGGTTGTATAACTTATTCAAAAGATGGATTAATATAATATTAAAAGTGTGACTTCAGTGTGTCTTCAATATTTTATGAATTGGGACTCTTGGAGTTACATTCATCAAGAAGTCTTAAACAGGACGACTCCTGAAAAGGGGCACTCTCTCTTGCTTTCTCTCCATTATTTTCTTTATTAGTTATCCGTACACAGACTTCAAAATGTTACTTCCTTATCATACTTCTGACTTGTCCAGACTAGCACATGCATGGAGATATACACACTGCGATCAAAGCATTTTCTCAGGTTTTTTAACAGGAAATTACCTTCCAGTTATGCAAATTACCCAAATCAAGTAGATAAATGCAAGTGTAACTCTTTTCTTCTTTAGTAAACTAGGTAGGGTGGGGTGTCTTTTTCGGGGCCTTTGAGCCCTCTGTGCAAAAGCTGTCTCCAACCATTTTTTATAATAAAAAAGTAGCGCTTATCAAATTGGTCATGGAATATTTAATAATCCTTCCTGGTCAAGGCTTTGGTTGTATAACTTATTCAAAAGATGGATTAATATAATATTAAAAGTGTGACTTCAGTGTGTCTTCAATATTTTATGAATTGGGACTCTTGGAGTTACATTCATCAAGAAGTCTTAAACAGGACGACTCCTGAAAAGGGGCACTCTCTCTTGCTTTCTCTCCATTATTTTCTTTATTAGTTATCCGTACACAGACTTCAAAATGTTACTTCCTTATCATACTTCTGACTTGTCCAGACTAGCACATGCATGGAGATATACACACTGCGATCAAAGCATTTTCTCAGGTTTTTTAACAGGAAATTACCTTCCAGTTATGCAAATTACCCAAATCAAGTAGATAAATGCAAGTGTAAACAACACAAAAGAATTCTTTGGAACTCATTCCTATTCAGGTTATCATATTCATCATCCTCACTGTTAGTCTGTGGTCCATTGGAACTCCCAGTAGTGTTTGTACTATATCCTTTATTTTCTGTTTCTTGTTATTTATCTTTTCTTTGTTGTTTTATCTTTGTTACTGTCAGTCAGCCTGACAATAATGTATATAAAAGCATTAAAGAAACAAATAGTTGTAAGGACATCTCTTGGCTGATAACTAGCAAAAAAAGAGGTTGTATCTTTCTACAACAATTTACAGTTTTACTGACAGCATAATTCACTGTAACTTCATGGTTCCTAGCTAGGAGAGAAGAAATAATCTAGCTAACGTTACTAGAAATAGAGAAAGACACCAAAGTATTTAGGGAAAATCAGAAAAGCTATAAGAAATGTAAATTTTATAAGGTTGCACATGGTGTGAGGTAGATCCTCAGTATATAAACTATATGTATGCTGATTTATATTAGGAAAGAAGATGTCCCTTCCAATTATGATAAATCAAATGAGCCCATGATAACTACTAAATCATACAAATATTTTTCTTCATAGTTTTGCCTCAATGTCTGGAGTTTTAGTTAGCTTATTCAAGTCCTTTGTAAGGTCTAATACTTAGATTGTGAGCTCTTATAACAACAATCATGTCTCTCCATTTCATGGGTGACCAGAAGCTGTCGCATCTCTGTCCTGGTTTTGCATTATGCTCCTTAGCCAGGATGAAGGTATGACAAAAGTTATTCACATGTCAGCTGCTCTCAAGTTATTTAGGTAGGCTATAGGTTTTCTTACCTTTGGCATAGGTTTTCCTTATCTAAAACCATCTATCCAGAGATACATGCCAACCGGCATTCACTTGCAAAAGTAATGTGTACAATTAAAAAAACCATAATTTTGTAGATTTAATCTACCTTTCTGTTCAATGTTGACAGTGGTTGATCAGATAAGTTTATTACTAAAAATTTCTGATAAACACATATTATTGGAAATTTTACATCTGTGGATAGATCTGGAATTGTAAATACTGAACTGACATGAAAGTCAGATCGTACACCATCACGTACCTTGTGTGTGGAAGCCCTCTTAGCATGAGTTTTTTGTATATGTGAAGATTCAAAAATATACCTTTTTCTTGAATTCTTGTGCAACTGCGAAGGAAAGTACAAAAACTTGATGTCTTACATAAAATGATATTTTGGTACAAAGTAATTTGTGAATTGAATTTGTGTGATTAAAGCAGCTCAACCTACTTGTTTTGTTGCAGAAGTAGATTAACTCATTCCATTTCTCTTATGAGCTGAGTCTAAATAAAAATCTGCAGACCTTTGAGTTGGTTTCACTATAACAGTTTGCAGACCAAATTCAAGTATAATTGTTAGGTTTTCTTTTGTAAAGAAGTCATAACTTTCTCAGAAGTGTTTCCCAAGAATATATTTTTTTCCTGACCAGAAAAGCCTGAATTCTCCATAGTTTCTATAAAACAAACTCAGAAAACTCAAGAAAGACACACAGTTAAGAATTTAAAAATGTGAATGTATTTTTGCAGACAAATCTTTAGAACTGAGTCCCTGGTTCTCATCTTTTCATCAGCTTTACCGCTACATCCTGTAATAACGATCTTTTCTAGCTGTTTATTATAGTACTTCTGAGATGCCTTCCCTTCTGCACACATTGAGATTCTTTGCACTACTGAGGAAACAGGGCTGCACAGAGTAAGTTTGTAAGAAGCTCTGTAACTGTACTGGTCAGAAATACAATACAGAAACAACTTAGGGTAGGACGGTTGGTTTGGAAGATGAAAAAAATGCTATATGACAAAAGCTCTCTAGAGAGATAATCAGTATCATACAAAATTGTTTGCGTGTGAAGAGTAAGGAAGGGCATAAATACCAAGTTCTTTGCTTTTACTAACGAGAGTGTCTTCCCAAAAGATGAAGAATAGAGTTGTCTGATAGGATGTTAGTCTAGGATATTCAGACTGTATTCACAGAAAGCATGTCTGAACAAATGGCACTGCCACTTCGGAGTCACTGCTCTGCATGTCAAATACTCCATACAAAAAGGATTAGAAATATCCATTCTTGGACAGAACTTTCAACTATGCCCATCACAGGAAAACACTAATGAACAATCAATTCTGCTGCTGTCCAAGGGACCCTTTCAAGAACATTACAATACATTTTAAAATGAAAGCAGACCTATCCACCAGCTATATCATTGCTTTCCATTACCCGTGTTCTCAGATCGCAAATTCATGTGCAGAAGAAGGCTGAGCATTAGTAAGGTATCAGGGACCAGTGTCAGAAAATCCCTTTTCCACAAATCTTACTGCCAGTGTTCTAGTGGTCCTCTTGAGGCTCTCACTGGAGGCCCCTGAGGGACAGAGGGCATGGCTGAACCAGGGGAGGAGTTTATATGACAGATTGGTGGCTTTTGTTTTCTGATGCCACTGTGGGACACACATCAGGGCCCAGGGAAGTCAGCAGCTGTCAGGATTCAGGTGTTCCTAGTGCAGTCATGGGACCGTGGTGTTGTATGTAAACACCAGTAGGGACCTAGTATATCACAGTTCTTGATTTTGGAAATTAAAAATAAGCTTTTTATGAAAAAGTGCTAGCAGCATCATAACAGAAGTTGAAATTAGCTCACCACTATAAGCTTCTGTTTGTGTACACATATTTTTAAGCAACTGAGAACAAAATCTATCAGATATCCTTATAGCTGCCACAGTGGAGATGCACATTCCCATTCAGACATATGCAGCCGCTCTGAGGCCCATATGTCCTTAAAACTGACAAAAAGGGTGACAGGATGGTTTGGAAAAAGCCACATTGGCACTGTCACCTTTGTAACAATGTGCAATGTCTCCATAAGCTGAGATGTTAGAAAACTGAGAGTTCATGAAAAGTCTGTAGAAATTATTGCTTTGGATCATTGCATTTGCCAAAGATTTTAAGGTCTGAGTTGCATTTAGAAACACCAAAATGCTCTTAAAACAAAAAGGTAATGAGCTTGCCCAAGATAGCCAATGAATTTCTCTTAAAAATTGTCCTCTTACTGCATTGTCATTTAGAGAGTTGCATGGGCCAGCTTTGAAAAAAGCAAATTATTGAAGAATGTGCAATTTATTTTGAACAAACATGGAAAGAAACTGAATAGTCACAGCCACATGACCCTCAAACTCTGAAACATAGTGCACTGCAGCTTCATGTGTCCAGACTTTAAGCTGTGAATGTGTGGGGCTTACTGATGCGTGCAGAATATGCACACATTCATCTGCTGCTGTTGAATTTGCCACTGATTTTCATGGAATTATCAGAACACTTTATGCCAAAAAAATCTTTTCCAGCAGCAGAAGTCACCCAGACATACTCAGGAGAGAAGGCTATAAGAAACAATACATCCAAGTTTTAGCTCACAAAGTTCTCTTCTAATAGCAGCAAAGCCACCTCAGAGCCAGGGAGGAAACACCAAGTTTCTTGCAATTTTAAGTTATTCCTCCCCAGCCCACGGGTCGAGAGTCTCCAGTGTGGAAATCAGGGCACAGGTGAAGGGAGCTGATACACAAAGGGGTGTGGGGAGAAATGCGCCTGAACTTGAGAGCTTAGAAGTCATCTTGGACCACCCAAGCTTTCATGTAACTTGAGATCCTGTGAGCAAAAACTGAACAAGAGGGCCAGTTCACCTTTCATGGAAAGGTGAACTCTTCACTTAAAATTCCCATCTTTTCCCTTTAGAATGTATAAATGAAAAAGGGCAAATTTAATCTCTTTTTTAGCAATTCTGCAAGACTTAAGACTTGAATAGACATCCGTGCCTATGAACATGCCATAAACATTCTGCCTAGCTTTCAAAAATGTCTTTTTAGAGGCCAGAGTCAGAGAAAGTGCTTAAAACTGCTGTCTCCCCAGCTGCCTCCAGATCAGATCCGTGACATCTGATTTTTCTCTGCTTACAGAAGCAGAAAAGATAACTTATGTTTGTTTTTAGTAAATTAATTTTTCCCTGTTTTTTTTAAAGTTGACTCAAGCAAGGAAGGAATAATTTATCAAATGTAGAGGGAACATGATTTTTAAAGGGAATTGAAGAACACAGCTGCACAGCAATGAGACAGGGGGTTTTGTTGCTGCTGTTGTTTTCGCATAGAAACAACTTCTTTCAGTTTGTAAGTGTAAGTGCCTTAGTAGACACTGACTGTAATGGACCACAGTTACTGGTGGATAAGCCTTGTGGGTGTGGTTACCATGGAGACCAGTTTGATCTAGTGTATTAAAATTCCCTAAGGCAAGAGTGCATCACAGATTGTATTAAATTAAGACTAGTCCTGGTATGCTTCCTAACCTGTATTATAATTTCTTAGAATGATGAATCAGTAGACCGTCGAAGTTCAAGATTCACAGGAGAGCCGGACAGTTATATCAAGTTAGCATATTAATTACCAGTCTTCTATTCAGTAACACTTCCCCACGAGCACTGTCATAGTTTAGCCTTTCATGAAGCTTTAATTGGTACCTCAGGTGATCTTAGTACTGTTTTTTGTTACTGCAAGGTAAGTAGGCAACACAATAAAAACCTGCTAAAAGAAGCTAGTAAAATGAATTTATGAAATAACAATATAGGCTGCTTCAACGGAATTAGTAAATCAGTCTGAAGGAAATCACTATGAGCAATGCACTCAGAACTAAGGACATATTCCCACAAAAATATTTGACTCAGATTCATTACGTTGGTCTTATGAGGTATGGCTTTTGTCTGTAAACTCACCCCGTAACTCCTTGGTTGCACTTAATGTTATATATGGGGTGAAAAACCCAGGTACAGGTTTTAGGAACACACAACTGAGCTACAGCATGAAAGGCATCTGGGTAAAACCCACATGCACTTATAATGATAACTTTTATGAAAAGGAGAAATCAACTTACTATTTAGCTTGCCAGAAGATTCTCCCCTCCCCCCTCAAAAAATAAACCCCAAAAAACAAACCCAGAAGAAAACTATACACTTTTTTGAGACCACAGGTGTGAGCAACTGGTGCAGTTATTATGTCAGGACATACACAAAAAATATTTCAGACAGTGTAAAGATAAGTGCGGATACACTACAATTATGATATGTTTCTGCATTGTATGACATTAAAAGGTGAAATGCACCACTCACTCAGGAGACAAACATGATAAGTAGTATGGTTTCCCCAGCGTGCAGAACTGGGAAAATATGTCAAGTTTTGCTAAATTCTGCACATTCTGCTCGACTTCAGTTTTACGATGTCACCTTACACTGGCTGGGAATCTGGGCTTGGATAATTATTGCAGTATATTCAGACACAATAAAAATGTTTATCTTAGGTTTTTTTCTATTCATTTTTTTGCAGATGCATGTATGCATGAGTACAAGTATATATATGTTCCCCTTATATCTGTAACACCCAATGACCCCCCTGTTAGCAGACATGGATCAGAGCTGATGTTGAATGTGGAAAGTTATCACCTGCACAAAGAGATCCTTACCTTTAGCATTGTTTGCCACATATATCACACAGACGTAAATAGCTACAAAATACACTGGAACAATACAGACCAGGGATATATCACTTTTTTCTGCTCATTTTCTACCGAAATCACTAGCAAGTGTACTCCACACTACTCTGGGCAGAGATTGGCATGCAGCATTTCAGTTTCTCACATATATGATTTAGATGACAAATGACATGATTCGAATAACAAAATTGAATATTCTGGTAAATAATTATGTTTCCATCAGGTTTCCAAGGACTATTCCCAACTAGTGGTTTGGCCCCAAACCATCAAAAACATAATCATAGGCGTAATTTTAAATGCTTTGGCTATGCTTATGCTGCTTCTCGAAGGCTGCCCTGATGTCAGTTTCAAGAGCAGACTCACCGTTGCCTCTGTCCTTACAGAGCAGGTTATCCACTTGTGGGATGGCACCGCCTGGGGACACGTGGCGGCTCCGCTTCCTCTCGGCACCGTGCCGAGGGCCATGGGGGTCCACTCTGTTCAACAGCCTGGAGCTGTTGAAGGCATTTCCACACGCCACTGCTAGAAACCTCCTTGCAGAGGTGCGCAGGAGCAAGTGCTGCAGCTGGACCCTCAGCCCTAACAGGGCATATCCTACTCACCAGTAGCTTAAGCTAACCTTTGGCAGAAGGCAGTGAGATGCAGAGGGGTAGCACCTTAGACCATCATGAATAAATCCAGCATAGGCCATCTGTGACCGCAGCATGACTGCAAGCCTCGCCAGTAGTGTGCCACGGCTCTTACAGAGCAGGTTATCCACTGACTGCAGCTATTACAGTGGGAGACCATGCTCCTCTGAGAAGCTGTGAGCATAAATGAAAATCAATGGTCATTCTCACAGAAATACAGATCAAAATGGAGATTAGGAACTGCTTGGTTTTGTAAACTCCGACAGAAATGAAAGGGAAGAATAACTTTTGGGAAGAAAATACTTTGAGAAAAAAGGAGATGCAGGTTAACCACGGTATTGAAAGGTGGTGAGCAGATTTAGTTGTGTCACTGCACTGTCCTCTGCTTTAATCACAAGGAACCATCTTTCCAAGGATTAAGACTATTTTGTTTGAGCCAACCTTGTTTCCTGAGCTGTAGTGACACATTGTGTTGGCTACAGTGCAATACTTTCTGTTCCACAGACACTGGATCAGTACAGCTGCAAGGATTAGGTTGCAGTGGTGGTTTGTAACAAAAAATACAACAAAGGCTTAGAAAATTAGAAATAAGAAGCCACCCTGAAAAGCCCGCCCAGGCTGTGTGCCAGTCCACTTGGTCACCGTGCAAGCAGGGAGGCTGGGTGGGCAATGAGACCCTCATGAGTACGTGCAACTAGGGCCATAGTTTTACGATCCATGTGTTTTGAACCTGGGTACCTTTAAGCAGTGCCGATTTTGGCTATTTCCTTCTTCTGCCAGGTACTGAAATTTATTGACTTCTACATTGTTTAATACAATAATTTGGGATATTGTACTGTATGCCAGACAACTACATTGATTCCAGTTCAGAAATAATATTTCCTTTCCTTCTCTCCTTCCAAAAAGAAAAGGAGAGAAATATTTGATTTTAACCTGAATCTGTTCATTGAGCAGTTCTACATGACAGCCATGTAAACAATTGTGTACATAAAGAAGAAGGGAATTAATTCTTTTATATGTTGCTCTTGCAACCAAAAAAAGCATTTTCTGAAATATCTGCCTAAGGCAGCACTGGATTTGGAGTCTGTTGCGGCAGTATCCAGATACAGGTACATGCTGAAAAAGTTAGGGTGGTCTTCAAAGTGTTTGTCTAACAATGTATAAAATAAAGTAAGTGAAATAATTGTAATTCTTTTGCTTTTTGAAGAAATCCTGTGCCATTGGACTGCTGCAAATTTTGTGGTGGCTCCAGAGCTTTCAGTTACAATTATGGGCTGACAGTGTCTCTTTGATTTTACTCTAAGAGTGGCTATTAGTGGTACATACCTACTCAGTTGATCTTTCTGTATGTGTATAATGCTATG
>NW_008824035.1:133488-141993 GCF_000699105.1 Pygoscelis adeliae
GTGTTGCATTTAGAAACACAGCTCTTCCAGCATCTGCTGCTCAGTGACTCACAAAGAGCACTGGCAACAGCTGGGCTTGTTTGCTTGCCTTTTTACTTCAAGGAAAGCTGCTGTGGTAGATGCAACACAAAGAGAAGGAGGAAGATTTGAGTCAATTCATAAGCGTTGCAACTTTATTTAATGAGGATATGCCATGTTCTTCTATTTCTTCCATTTGAGAGGGTTTGGTGGGAAGGGGGAGATGCAGGCAGACTAATATGGCTACTCATTGTATTTACTTGTAGGCTTTCAAATAGACAGTAGGGATGGTAGCCTACAGCAGACTGATCTCAGGAAACAGGCAATATTCTATCTTTGCTTAGCAGCAAGAGGGCAGATTTCAGCTATAGCGGTAGCAAGGGATTTTTCCTTTAGTTGGTGTCAAGGAGAATGGGAAATTAAGAAGTCTTTTTGTTTCCTTAGATGATAATATACCTTTTACTAATTTCTGTAGGAGAACAGACACAGAAGTATGTTCTTTTACAGAGCCTTACCTCTTGGTATCCGTTTAGCGAATGCTTCATAGTTAGTTAAATGCAAGGTGATACCAGGCTTCTCTTTCTTAAATTTTTCAGCTGTATATTTCCTAAACCTGAAGTGGCTGTCCCAGCACCACACTTCCTGTGTATGTCTAGAAAATTAGTTCATGAAGATGAGTATCCCAAAAGGCTTTTTGGGCTTCTCTTAGTTTGTTTATATTGGGAATACAATAAGCGTGGTTGTGTAAAAACACACACAGTAGTTATGTTGTTTGTGCTTCACCAGGGTCCTGGCAGGTAGCTGTATATTAGCTGCATTTTAGAGACAGATTGAGACAAATATCACTACAAAGATAAACTGTCAAGGTTTATTGTTTTAGCTGCAGCACCATACTGTTAAGAGTGACCATAATTGGTGATCTGGGAAGAGGAGTGGCCTGTGAGCATGCAAAGAAGCTGGCTCTCTCTAGCTGAAGTCAGTCTGTATTTCATGCCTTTTTGTAAAAGAAGTAATAATTGCTGTTCAGAGAGGATTCAGCTATGCTGCACACAGCTGAAGAGGTACAACTCTGTCAGCTACTAACTGCTCTGCAGAAACCAAGGAGCTTTCCTGCCTGCCTTGCAGCAATTTGCAACGGCTAATTCCAGGTGATTAAATCACATAAAACAATGGGGAAAATCACAACAGTGGTTGCCACTCACAAGCAGTTAAGTTTTTCTGTATCTTAAAGGGCAGGATAATATATTTATACCATAACATATGCTCAGTCCAGAGTTATATTCTGAAGCCTAGGGATGTACCATGAGGGGATTCTCTGGCTCTGGGCACGTAGTTTTTCAATACAATGGTACTATTGGTTAACCGGATAACTTAGTGGAAGGAGTCCTTCTGTTTCAGCTTCATCAGCAGTGGAACACTTAACATGGGAACAAACTGCTTTATATCTAAAGCAAAAGAGCTACAGAAGGGCATACATCTGTTCTCTGAGAGTTTTCCTACAAAAAGTGACCTTCCTGTTTTTCCTGAACTGTATGTACGGTGAGAACACTTCACTCCTTGCCCTATTCACAGCAGTTCCAAAATGAATGTCAGAAATCTCACCCCAGCCTTTGCACTTTCCCCAGTAGACAGGAACCTTAGTACAAAACACAATATTAACTGCTTTTATTAATCCACAATATTATAAAAATAAAATTAGTTAAAATGGAAGATGTGAAAAAGGAAACACTGACATTGCTTTGACAATGAGGTATGGGTACCTGGTTCTTATTTTTGTTTTTCAGTTGGTAATTTGGAATCTCATCCTTGTCCTCCCAGCTCCTGCTGGAGTCAATAAAGTTCTGGGCATGCACTAACTGCTTCTGAAAACCAAGATCTTGATGAAATGTTCACAGCCAGTGAATTCTTTTTCTTAATAGTATTTTTAAAACATGAATATAGAAATAGGCCTGCAAACACTGGCAAAGTTAAAAATTACTTGGCTCAGCCAACACAGCACAAATAATGAAATGTGTTTAAACTTGTGGAGAATTTTTTGTTTGTTTTTATTTTCACAAGTTTCACTTATTTTCAGGCAGGATCAAGATAAGCTGCCAAATAATAACAGCTCACATGAGAAACTAAATAAACAGGAACAAAAGAGGAACAAATCCTTCCTCAACATAAAATATAGCTTCCCCTGCTCTCTGTCTGTTGACTCTAGCACACCTTAATATTCTACTTCAACCAGGTATTGCTGGGGAAAGAACAGTAAATAAGTAGTGCCTTTTGAGTACTCTTATTGTACCTATATAGGGTGTCTGCATGTATAGTTATATGTGGAGATGTACATGTAGACACACATGTATGTAGATAAATATAACACTATAGCATTACAAACAACATAATTGGGCATCAGTTTAAGTAGTTAGGCATCTTAATGTCTGAAAGTTTTGAAAGGTAACATTTTTCACATTTTTTTTTTCTTATTTTGCCCTAATGACTGGCTATGCAAGTTGAAAGAGTAGTGAAGTGGGTCGTGAGGATTTATTGTTTGAAAATAGAAATTCAATAAGTCCAAGTTTGGGTTTAGACATGGATTGAAACCAAAACATCCTGAAAGGCGGTGGTGCAAAAATCTGTCCTAGTCTTGATTCCTACTATCTGAAACTCAGGAGACAACTCTGCCTGACCTCTAGCAGCTTCAATCACTGGAGTTTACACATATTTCTCATAGCTGTATTTGTAATGGACCCAAAAATGCTGTGTGGCTTCAGCGGTATTTAACAGAAGGGAAAACTTTCTAGGCCCAAGAATAGATACATTTGCTATTGCAGTGTATCCCATAGGATTTGCCACAGAGCATTTTTGGGGATAAGCAACCATCTGAAGATATTTTGGAAAAAAACCAGACTTCAGAGTCTCCTCTCTGAAGAGAGGGAGGTGTGAACATTACCAGAGGAAGGGGCGGGCAGAGACTGGAACAGCTGCACGGGCCTTTTCTTTTTCTCTCTTCCCACTTCCAGCACTTGCTGGAAGTGTCTGAGAAATTTAGATAATAATGAGGACATTATGAAAAAGCACCCAGACTTCTAAAAGCTGAGAGGAAAAGCCATAAAAAATGTAGAGGTTTGAGAAGCAGGTGAACAGCAACTTTGGGGAATAGCTCCATGACAGTGAAAAATAAATGTAGTTTTAAAAAATCATATCTGGCACTGTTTGGGATTTGAAAATTGGGAGAGAAGGGGAGGTTTTCCAGCAAAAATTTGTTGTTTTTCTCTTAGAGAGGGAAGCTTAAAAAAGAAAAAAGACAATACACAAAAAGCATAGCAAAAACATTTCCAGGGCACATCTGAAGAGTAAGTGGGAGACAAAGCAGTGAGGTGGGTAAGATGGAGATTAGTGTGGTGGATTTAGCATGTGTCTGAAGCAAAACAGATTCTTAAATGTCAAGAGTCAAGATTATTAAGTGTTCAGGAAGCTGTTGAAGAAGAGAGCAGTGAGAGCAATATGAAGAGTGTGTGGTGAATTGCATGACAATATGAGTACGCTTTAAAGAGCAAATCTTTTGGGAGAGGCTGAGTTACAATTAGTATGGAGGACAGTGTTGGCTGAAATATGCACTCTCTTCTTTTTTCCTCGTGTAACACATTATTGCTGATTCGTGTGAAATATTACAAGGTGCAAGAAAATCTTCCTTTTTGTTTCTGTCCATATGTGGTTGCAATCCCACAAGCTTAAGGACTTCTCCCTAGTATGATAACCCTCTCCATTGCTTCTTAGCATCTTACACTGTAGAAGGGAGAAGGTCTAACTTTCTTTCAGAATTTTAGTGTCTCTCTTTTTCATCCATAACACCTCCTATGCCACTGGACTGCAGCTGCATATAATCTTCACCATAGACATGCATTTTGAAGCCACAAAGGAGTCCAATTAAAGAAGCACAGTTTCATGTATGTGTAACTAGGTCTTGCCTTGTGGAAATATCCTTCACCGGTATTCTTTCCAGACACCTTAACTGCCTCATTTCCCCACCTTGGAAGCAGTCTGTACAATATGCACGTCTGATTGTTGTAAGCAGAACAGAGTTTTCCTGTTTTCTCTCTTCCATGCATTTCTGGTTGCATGTGTGCAGGTCCCTAAATCCTCTTGGACACTACTAAAACCTGTCAAAAGTTACAGGTGATCAATGTGATCAGCAATATTCCCTGGTATAAGAGCCTTTTCTATGTCACTTATGTAGTCTCTGGCTATGAAATGGTGCATCATCTCCTTATGTTAGTATATCAGTCTCCAGAGTTGCTACTGGCTGTGAACCAGATCTCTCTTCTCCATCAACACTTCTCTCCCTTGGGTTGCTGCTAACTAATACTTCACATTTCAGTCATTACTGTCTATTTTGCTAATGGCTTACGGTTTTGAATATCAGCCCTTTCTCTCTACTGTAGAAACAGCTGACTCATGACATTTTCTTTTATGTTGGTTTATAATTAATCTTGTTTACCTACAGTAGCCAATACCATATTGCCAATGAGTAGATCAGTGAGAGTCTTTCTACGGTTCTTGACCACCCTCATTCTCAGGTAGCAACGTACATAATAATATGGCTTAATCTGGCACCAGTGTGAGGAGAGGGTGATGGTTTTCTTACCATCTACAACTGACAGGGCATAATATGGTATGGCCCATCACCCTATACATGTTTATAGAACAGTATGTTTAGTCTTTGGGGATCCCCCCTCAGAAGCAAAGTACAACTCAGTGTTTAATTCCAGCTGCCTTTTTTCCCAATTTTGGTGTTATTTTTAATATAAAATATGACATTTGATTTTAATAGCAAAATGAACACCTCAGAGTAAAATGCTGATGCCCAGAAGATTAAGGAACCTTTTCAATTCTTGTAATTAGATGAGCTTGCCCATTGATTGCTTCATCTAAGTTTACCCTAACTTGCTATGGCAGTTTTAAAAACTACCATAATTCAAAATTATACTGGCTTCAAGATACTTGCACCATCTTTTTTGTCTGAGTGAGGATATAGCTTTAAAATGTTGCCATGTGTCCCTGCCCTGATTTCTCCGGTCACATTGCTGCTTGCTAAATTCTGTGTCACTATTTTCTAACCTTCAATCCTCTACAACATTACTGCTACTTTTCTGTCTTATTCCATCTGTCCTTTTGCTCCAGCTGAGATATTTAACTTCAGTGTACAGAGGATTTGGCTTCTCACCACCTGCCAGGTTTTCCCCAGGTACCGTAGGTGCTTCGCTCTTCCCTGCTGCTCTTCATGCTTCACAGAAAAATGCAAATTTTAAGCCAGCCTTTGGGTTAATGGCCATGTTCAAAAATGTCCCTCTGTGAAGCATGAAAGACAATACAAAGCACCATTGCAGTCCCTAGAGACAGATAGAAAAGACGCTGACTTTCTGAAAATCAGAAACCTGATTAGCAGACTGGCTGTTAGTTGGTCCACCTTACATAAATAAACTCAACCTGTCTAGCAAATAACAGCACAGGAAAGCTTTAAAGCTTGAAATAATGGTGCTCAGCTTGGAGGGGGGGACCCACAGGCTGATGATCACTGTGAGGTCAAGCCAGAGTCTGCACCAACTGTGTTAGGAGCGGGTTCAGCTCCCACCTGTGCCTTATAAGTAGCCTCATGGGTAGGGTTGATTCATGCATATTGTCTGTGTATGTGCCAGCCTTTCTGACACCAAATTTTCTGATTCAGATGAGAAAAGTCTAGGCAGAGTGGCAAAATCCCTCACATCTTTACTATGATTAGTACTAGAGAGTTGTTAGATTTTTCAACAGTCTGTGTGGAAGATATAACTATTTTTAACAGATCTGGGCCTTTTTGTGATCCTGTCTATGTCAGTTGGATAAGCTAAAAAAAAAACCAAACCTCCAAACAAACAACAAAACAAAACAAAGGCCATCTTACTGATATTGAAATATCTTTTTTTGTTTGCTTTGGTTAATGGTCACATGAGTACTATGCCTTGCTCATGGAATGGCCATTTTGAAGCACAAATCACTGCTGACTTACTCTATTCAAATCAATAAATTATTGCAAGTTATTTTCTTACTTCTGATATTCAAGAACTCTTTTACAACCCTGAAATTAAATGAATTACCAATGTCCAGGTTAATGTGTTTGTACTGTTCACGTAATTAAAAACTTGTACCAGCTTAGTACAGAAAATGCTATGGACTCCTCACCAGAAAATTTGAATTAGTAAAGACCAGAAACAATGTGTACACAATTTAGTTCTATTCTGAGCAAACTAAAACCACTGGCCAAAGTAAAACAGATAAACAAAAAGGAATATCAAGGGGGGTGGTAGATGTAGGATGCCTTTATATCCTTTTTATTGGTGAATAGTATCATAACGACTACTAGCATAACTTTACTTTCTGTACCACACTCATTTGTTATCTTCACGGTCTCTCATTCCATTCCTTTGTTTTGTATCTCTCAGAACATCTTGAGACTAATTATTTGAGAGAAATATTAAAATATGTGAGTTTATTCCGTAATAGAATATTTCTTTGAGGTAAGGATGCACACTGGATGCAGCACAATAGACGCATTTTAAAAATGCCATGGAGAAATGAGGTCAACTGTCAATATCTTATGAAAATAGTGAATTGTGTGCATAGGTCTTAATGCATTAATTAAGATAAGACAGGGATATGATTTTAAACTATTTAGATACATGCTGCCTTCTATCAGCTTGTCATCTGGGCAATTGATTGGTATATTATTCAAAATCTAATGTCAAGGTTTTTAATAAGAGTATTTCCCCCATTCATAAGAAAATCTTATGATAGCATTAGCAGAAGTATTTACATTCCTATCTGTAGATAGAAGGATATCTTCCAGGTTGTAGAAAAGGGTTGGAAAAAGGGCAATAGCAGGCTTAGCAACTGGAGCTGCAGAACTGGCAAGGAACAATGGATTAAATTATAACATAGAAGAAAAGCTATTCTCTTTAATCAGTGGTGGGTGACCTTCTGTAATACCTACTGTATACCTACTGTATTTAGTATAATTTCAAATTCAAACCAACTTTTGTCTTCAATACTTTCATTATGGAGAGAAAAAACATATTATCAGCTATGACAAGACTTGCTTTAACGTACCCAGCAATCTGATGAGTGCGACTGTGCAAAATGCCAAGGAGTCAGATGGTGCTTTGCCTATGAAAGCTGGAGGAAGAGACTAGGGAAACATAAGACAGATTACTAAATGGATATGCCAAGGCCAGACTTATACAGGTATGGAAGTTTAAGTATGTTTATACAAAATAAAAGGAATTACTGGAATTGCATACATGCTTGAAGTGCTGTATTTTAACTCTTTGCTGGCTTAGGGTGCCAGTTTCTTAAGAGTGATGGAAAGGACTGCAGACTTTTACACCTTTGATCTGTCAGGGTCTAAGATGACTGATTCAAACCAGCTCCCTACAGAGATCAAAAGGCTAAAAGCCTGGGTTCTGTGTTCAGCAGCAGAGGGAGGCTATAAATGACTTCTCTATCACCAGGAAGTAGTGTTCCTCGGCTTTGTCCAAATGCAATTGATAGAACAGCTCCCATGGGTTCTCTGTCACTGGACATAACTGCAAACTTTCTTTTCAGTATGTACACACAGCATGATTTTTATTTTTTCATCAGTAGCAGCATTCAGGATGGGCTTTATGACTCCTAACTTAGGATCCCAACTAAGCTTCTGAAATTGGAAGTAGTCAAATTACACCTCCTCTAACCCAGCCATAGAGGGAAAGGAATCTAGAGTGTGTCATTTGAGCTGCCCACTGTACAATTTTAAACAGAGATCCTTATCTTCATGGGTTGTATGTACTCCCAGAGTAGGTATTGAAAGTTCATGCTTGCTGGGTTCAACCTGAACATTTACACAGGAAAGAATAAACCTAATGCCAAGTGATTTGGGGAAAGCCCCCCAGAACATGATGAGATAGAAGTACTTCTCTTAAGACGTTTGTATTCCAGGCATAGATATTGTGATTTCATCTAACTAGGAATACACGAATGCACCTCATGGAAAGTCAGTGGCTGCTTAGCAATGCAGCTTGCTATAATTACATCAGATCGGTCTTCCACTCTCTGCACTAGGTCTTCTAGCATAAAATCATGCACAAGGAATGTGCACCAACATTCAAACTGTAGTTTGGGATTGTCTCTTGCTGCTTGTGCTACAATCTTCCAACTGTGATCACAATTCTTGACAGGAGACAGAAACACAGCAGGCTGAAAGAGAGACACTGGGCTTGTCCCCCAGGTGACTGTGGAACAGACTATTTCTAGGAACAAGGTCAAGTTGGAGAATCATAGAATCATAGAATCATAGAATCATAGAATCATTAAGGTTGGAAGAGACCTCCAAGATCATCGAGTCCAACCGTCAACCCAACACCACCATGCCTACTAAACCATGTCCCTAAGCCTCATCTACCCGTCTTTTAAAAATACTTCCAGGGATGGTGA
>NW_008824035.1:143950-153495 GCF_000699105.1 Pygoscelis adeliae
GTCTCCCAAGGGACTCTCTCAACCAGCGTCCTGAACAGGCCAAAGTCCGCCCTCCGGAAGTCCATGGTTGCAGTTTTGCTGCCCCCCCTCCTTACTTCACCGAGAATTGAGAATTCTACCGTTTCATGGTCACTAAGCCCAAGACGGCCTCCGACCACCACATCTCCCACCAGTCCTTCTCTGTTTGTAAACAGCAGGTTGAGCGAGGTCACCTCCCCTGACAGGCTCACTTACCAGCTGTGTCAGGAAGTTGTCTTCCACACACTCCAGGAACCTCCTAGACTGCTTCCTCTCTGCCATGTTGTATTTCCAGCAGATGTCCGGGAAGTTGAAGTCCCCCATGAGAACAAGGGCCAGCGATCGAGAGACCTCTGCCAGCTGCTTGTAGAACGCTTCATCTGCCTCTTCATCCTGGTTGGGTGGTCTATAACAGACTCCCAGCAGGATATCTGCCTCATTGGCCTTCCCCCTCATCCTTACCCATAAACACTCAACCGTATCATCATCACAATCGTTGAGCTCTATACAATCGAAACACTCCCTAACATACAGAGGCACCCCGCCGCCTCTCCTTCCTCTCCTGTCCCTTCTGAAGAGTCTATAGCCATCCATTGCAGCACTCCAATCGTGAGAGAAAACATATTTGTCAGCTCTTTCCATGCCACAAAGAAGCCACACTTCCTCATTCGTCCACACTGCAAACAGGGAGAAAAGAAACAAAAGTATATCAGCTCATCAAGCTGTTTTAGTTGCAGATTGAGAAGGAAATAGATAAAACACATTATAATTTCTATTTTTTTAAAGTTTTGAAGCATTTGCAAGCTGAGGATGTGGGCTCACACCTGGCAAAAGAAATCACAGTGTATATATTTTGTCAGTTTTGCAGTAGATGTCACGATCCTATCTGTATTTCCCATACCACTTAGCTGACTGGAAGTAGTCAGTACCACTGAGGTTGTCATATTCCATATAGAGATCATTTAAAATTTTGTTTAAATCCCAGTTTTGCTCAGAAAGTTTCATATGAGAAAGTATGCTTGGTTTTCAGTTATAATTTTTTAATGCTTTTTACATAAATAACTTTGTTAGTTTTAAACTGAACTATGCCCAAATGCCAAGAAAATTGTCTTCTCTTGTGATATCTGAGAATGTAGTCCTTGTTTTTCACTTCAGTTAGTGACAATGATGCCTCTACAACAATCTGACATGGCACACACCTGCATTTCTATAATATTCATCATTAAAAAAACCTCCAAGAAAGCTCTGGAGGGATTTATTTCTGAAAAATAATGGCTTCTTTAGAGAGAGAAGGGAAGTACAATCAGAAGTGGAAATACTTGAAGCAAGAGCTCTAGAATATGCTGTTTCCCACTGTAATCTCACTTAGGAAAGCATCTGAAGTGTGTGCTTGAATCTTAGTTACTAGAAAAGCAATAAACATACATTTTCTAAGTAAGAAGGATTGGCTCATGTACTTAAAATGTGGCTTATGGTTAATGTTTTGAAGAATCATGGTCTATACTAGACCAATGTTAGAAATTATGATAGTAATGAGCACTGACAACTGCTTTTTACAGCTTCTTTCCCTGTCAGTCTATGACTATCCCCTATCTACTGCGTTTTTGGGTTTCACCTGTTTCTTGTAATTGCATGAATTACCCCTAGGACATGGGAGGATCTTATGGGTCAAGTAGTGTTGTGGTTTAACCTCAGTTGGCAACTGAGCACCACACAGCTGCTCGCTCACTCCTCCCCCCCCAACACCCAGTGGGATGGGGGAGAGAATTGGAAGAGTAGAAGTGAGAAAAACTCATGGGTTGAGATAAAAACAGTTTAATAATTGAAATAAAATAATAATAACGTAGTAATAATAATAATAATAATAATAATAATACACAAAGCAAGTGATGCACAGTGCAATTGCTCACAACCCACTGACCGATGCCCAGCCAGTCCCCGAGCAGCGGCCCCCCCGGCCAGCTTCCCCCAGTTTATGTACTGAGCATGACATCACATGGTATGGAATGTTTCTTTGGCCAGTTTGGCTGTGCCCCCTCCCAGCTTCTTGTGCACCTCCAGCCTTCTCAGTCGGTAGAGCATGGGAAACTGAAAAGTCCTTGGCTAGTGTAAGCATTACCTAGCAACAACTAAAACATTGGTGTGTTATCAACTTTGTTCTCCTCCTAAATCCAAAACACAGCACTGTACCAGCTACTAGGAAGGAAATTAACTCTATCCCTGCCGAAACCAGGACATGTAGAAAAGTCTTGTCATAAAGAAATATGCGCTGCTCTTTTAAGACATTAGTCTGGAAAAGGATGATATAGACTGGTGGAATGATTTTCTTAACTCTTTAATGGCTTATTTTATTTATGTATACATCATTTTATATATATTATTTGTTGGATACTTAGGCTACAATAATTACTTTTACACATTCCTTAAAATGGATGTAGTAAGAAATGTACATTAAAAGGTTTTTCAAAAGTGAATAGCAAATTATCCAAATAGTCTTCTCAAATGAGCAGTAAAATATCTAGAGCCATATCGTAAATTGAGCATTATAAGTGGAATTTCTTTAAACCTTTTGACATAACACTGTCACAACATCCTGCCACAAACAAATGGAATAATTGATCCTGACTTGAAACATCATAGGAAACAGACCTGGGAACTGATTAGAAGTTCTCTCTCCAACCCATTTCCTGTAATTCCACTATACAATTATGTGTGACAAAAAGAAGTATTCCCTGGACAAGGTGTATTTGCTAGTGTATGATGACGTCTAAAGGTCAGCTGCCAAAAAATTGCTACAATTGCCAGTTGCTATTTTACTAAATGTTATTGAAGAGTACTAGTCCCTAAGGAAAAATAACCCTAATATCAATGCAAATTTGTTTAATCTGTTGTAGTAGCTTTACCAAAATTTCCCTTAATATCCTTTCTGCAGATTACTTTGGAAAAAAATGCATCAGTTTGTATTCAGATTACTAGTACCTTTATCTTGGAAACCATTTTACTTATTAAAGGAAAAGCATGTGTTGAGTCTTAACTATATTCTCAAATAAATATCATCCACATGATAGTATTTGTTAGAACTGCGGGAGAGGTAATTAAGATAAAGTAATTCAGAAACTGAACACAAGACTGTCGCAAAGGAATGCTCGGTCAGACCCTTGACTCGCCCCATACTTGTACTCAGAACTCTCACTGGCGTCTGTCATCACTGACACTGGCATCAGAGTCCAAGATAATTAAAATCAAGCAAAGATTATGTATTATCCGATCTAATATATATGCTTAATCAAATATTCTGAATTAGAGGAATGGGTGTGTGTCAGGGGGAGAATATTATCACTGGCTAAAGTTTTCACTTCAAACTAATGAAAATTAAAGGTTGCTTTTGTAGGAAAATAAGAGTTCTAGCGCATATGCAAAGTTAAAATTGATAACTTCTGAGGCTACTTCAGGACAACACTGATGTTTCACCAAAGTTAAGATTTTATCAAGGTCTTCATTAAGGCATTGCTCTCTTGCAAAAATAACTGCCTTTCACCTTAGTTCAACATTATTGATAACAAATACTGTCACAATAGTTTCTTCTTCCAAAAAACATTCTGAAATGAAACAGGTGTAAGGAGAATTCAAATGATGCCCTTGTGCTTTGGCAGGTTGCTGTCCTTTTCAACAAAAAAACTATTCTAGCTCTAGAAGCCATTCAAAAAAGTGTACCAAGAATTACAACCTGTTTGTCCACCCCTTATAATGTGGGAAAGTAGTTCCATGAGGAAGAGTAGGAGTAATATATGATACTACGCTGTTATTAATTTGTCCAAAAAGTATACACAGAATAAATGAAAGAGAATTAAATCCACCCTTCATTCCCAGAATTACAACAGTGAAAGTTCAATAAAGAAATGGTTCTCTCTAGGCAGTTAGATACAACTGATGATGAGAAAATAAAATAAGAACAAAACAAACAAGTAGAATAAGTTTATAAGGTCTGAGCAAGATTAAGCAACTATTGCCAGTCTACGGGCTATGGAGAAGAATGGATAAAATGGGAATTAAGACACTAACTGTTATTTGACCGACTACTTTTATTACTGGGTTTACATTTGGCACTATTGGCAGATTCTTTATTAGAAGCTGGCTTACTGTGATTTAAAACAAAAATAGTTTTCTATGTCACCCTTGTAGGATCTTTGTCCTAAATTACAAATGCCCTATGCTATACATTTGCCCTGTTACAATATGAGTTAAAAAGCCAAGGGTTTTGTGAACAAGAGCTACAGCTTCATTACAGCATCAATATATCATATCTGTTGTATGAATAAAGTTTACTTTGGTATTAGCCTTATTGAAATGATTTTCCTGCCGACTTCCCGCAATTATGTTGGAATATTCCCATAGTCCAGCCGATCTCTTCTGGCATCCCCTCTCAGGCTCTTGCTGGCGTGAAGCTGTGGAAGCCTGTTCTCAACTTCCATCCAGGTCCTAGAAGTCAGAAGGTTGAATACACCTAATCTACATTTAGGTTTTTCTTTAATTGTTATTATTTTATTTAAGAAAATGCTTATGAAACTTTGGACAGACTAACCTGTTCTACTTTTATCGCTACAAAATAAGTTGGTTTAGAATTGTCAATTGCTGGTTGCTTCTTTTGAGCCCATCACCTTCCCTTGTGGCCAGGACACCTCAGAATAGCGAGGTGATCAGAGCTGATCAGAGCTAATGTTCACTGTTGGGGTGACATAGCTAGCCTGTAATTATCCCTGCAGACTTGAGAGCTGAATGTTGAGAAACTATCTTCAGTGGAAACAGTCTGAATATACCTGCCAATTGTTTGCTTGGCCTTTGCATTCCTGTATTGTAATATTACTCTATGCTAACTATTTTTTCTCCTGTTTAAGAGTTGTTTTTATAGAGTTGAAGTTTCTCTTTTAGTGTATAAAATGAGGGCCTTTGGGAAGAAGCTATTTTGGCTTTTCACTGAGAGCTGACAAATTGTCATTTACTGACACCTGTATAGTTGCAAAGTCAGTGGCAAGACATCCATAAGCAAGTGTCAACCCCAGCAAGTCTGCAAAGAATATCTTCCAACTGCTCTAAAAGGCAGGCAAAAGGTTTCCTATGAGTTAGAGCTCGCTGCAGAGTCCTTTCTTCTTAATGATGGCTTTAAGTTTACCGAGTACTCTTACCAGTTTATTCCAAAGTTCCAGAATTCTAACTAATAGTAAAAAATGAGACTGGTTAAACATCTTTAGGAAAATCATAGGAAAAAATGTTTTTCACCATAAAAATCCTCAGAATTAATTGCAGATTTTGTGGCCTCTATGCGGGGGCGGGGAGATTTGTCTGATTGATATATCCAGCTACAGCTCAACACATCCCAAGCGTATGAATTTGTTTGTGTCCTAACATGGAACTGGGTGACCTCTTTCAAGCTGAGACTTGAAGCAGCTCTCCTGGCACCTGAGTTCACTACCACACTTTTCATGAGGACAGCCATCTCCAATTTTATAGAAAATTTCAACCTGGGAAATTACTTTGGCCTACCTATCTTCCCCCTGCTCCTTTGAAGAGAAACAATATCTTTCACTTTCTTTTCTGAACTGTCCTGATATAAGCTGTTGCTATGCATTGATATAACGCCTTTATTCCCTGATGCATCAACAGAAATTGAGGTTCTAGCAATAAAAAAAATGACTATTGGAAAGATAAAATGCCCAAAAGCACAGGCTGAGAGCCAGACCTGGAATATCTAGAAGATTGAAGGTACCTCCCAGTCTCCCCAATGACTTGTGATCTTGTCTAGTAGGCTAGCATTGCTAAAAGATGTTTGCTTAGTTTTAACAAGGAAATTCTCCAGGAACTTTGCTATATAAGCTACCACACCTGGTTATTTTCCTTTGCTTTATTCTTTCTTCTGTAAATAAGAAACACAGTTTTGAATGAGTCTTTCTATATGTTTTACAGTAAGTTGATGGGGGGGTGAGCATTTTAGGGCCATACAAACACTTCAGAGTTTTTGTAAATAAGAACATATGTGACACCTGTATCTTAATGTGCCATCTTTATTTTCATGTGGTATGTTTTCCCTTCCTGTGTGAACTGCAAGCTCCATCATGTTTGCTTCGTTCTGAATGTCACCATGTACCACTAACACTCCTTGGGCGTTGCTCTGCAGGGATCATGTAATTAGACTGTAATTGAGCAGCTGCAAATCCATGGGAGGCTGTAGAAATCCTATCTGAAAATGGATCAGAACAAACCAATATACAATTGTTTCCCTTGATTGGAAATTGCTTTGTATTGATGGGAGCAATAATCCATGCCACAACACGTAACAAGGACATTGGACCTGATGTCAATCACTACTAAGCTCCAGATTCCTGGTAAGATTATTTAGTATATCATGTGAGACTGTAGAAAAATAATATTAGTTCTCTTTGAGATTCATAGAGTTTAATTACCAACTAAGTGCTTTTGTGAGACTATTGCACATAATTCTCTCTCCTCCTGAGGTGATAAACCTGAAATATGTCATCCTATGTATTTATGTATGTGTATAAACCACAGACACGCACACTGCAGAGACTGACAAGGAGGTGCAAGTGCTTGATTTGGATCCTTCCAGATAAAAAGCGTGACAAAGGACTCCTGAATCCAGTCTCAGGAAGGCCAGTACAAATTGGAGTTTGCCTGAATGATCCTTTTCCACTTTTTAAATGAGAAAAATACTTCTGTTGAAATTTTGCATTAAAATCAGGCCTTTTTTTTTAAAGGAGGACTAGTTATGTCAAAATTATTTTTTCCCCATTTAGAAAAATAGTTTCAATGGAAAGTTTTCAATTATTCATACACTTTAATGGTATTACATTGGATTTACATGGATTTAAATGAAATCAGAAACTTGCCAAAAAAACAACTCATAGACTTTGCTTTCAGAGCTTGTTTTAAGGGTGTTGACAGTGGCACATAAGAAGAAAAACAATGACTGTTAAGTTAATGAAGCCGTGATAACTGTTTTCATTTCCCCTGCAGTATTTTTTAATAATCTGAAAGCACCTTATGGATATTTCTTGAGCCACAAAATGCTGATGTGAAATAGTTATAATTCCAACCTATAGAAGGAAGCATAGTTATTTCAACAAATCAATGGCAAATAAGTTTCTATTGTTAGCGGCAAACCCAACCTTGTGAAGTGAAATACTGCTCCAGGACAATTCTAGGTGACTGTAATCAATGGTGAACTTGCTCTGGTGTTTGCGAAACCAATATCTCAATCATTAAAGTATTTGCCAAGTGTAGCTCAACATTGAAACTCAACATGTGGAGAAAAATATAGTCCTTGCATCAAAGTTTTCAGTCTCAGAATAGTTTACTCATTGCTGAATATCTTTTCATTTCTAAATTTCGGAGGTTAGCTAGAAATACAATAATATGATGGTACAAATAAAGAATTTGTATGAGGGCAAACTGCGTTTGAATGTAATGAAAGACAACACCTCACCGAAAAATCTGGAAGGTTTAGGACAAATTGGCTAAAATCAACTAGCAATGGAAATATCTCATGAATTGCCTGGGGAAAAAGGTAATTTTGCTTTGATAAAATGAGGGCAATCTGAATTTCAGGCTCCACTTCTTCCAGCTGCCTCAGGCTTTCATTGCAGGGTCTCTCGGTTGAAGTGAATGGTATTTTCCTAGGACCAGAATATTTTCTCCGAAAGTGTGTCCGCAGTGATGCAGAAGCAATCTAAGGGTCTGCTTCCAAGGCTATGTCAATTAACTATGAGAACAAACCTTTACAAGAGAGAATTGCTAAGACTTGCTATTTCATTACTGCAGGCACCTACAGTAGTAGTAATGTAGGACAGGACACCAGGAATACACTGATCACTACAATACAGAGCCACTGTAACTAGCAAATAGCTTGAGTGAACAGGAACAAGTGAAAGGAAGGGCTTGATAATCCTACCTATCAATCTCAGACATAATAAAGCTAATTTATGAGAACTGCATTGTTTCCGTTTTATGACTACAGCATACAAAATTGCCACAGATAACAACTTACATCTTTGAAAGGTCTTCACATGTTATGCAAGTCCTAATTAGAGCTCACTGAAGGAAGGGGTAAAGTAAAAGTACTTAAAAAAAAATTTATTACTATTTTATTACTATTTGTGCTTAACAGAATATATTTTCTATTAAGTGTACAGTGTTGTTTAGGAGGCCAGTCTTCCAGAGTATCTACATACATATATTGAGGGACAGTTTTACCAAAGTAAAAAGTCGTATTGTCCAAAACCAGATGTATTTATTTCTTATGCTATGGAGTAGCTTCAAATGGGTGAGCCTTTGCCAGGTCAAGACCCTAGTAAAAAAACAAAGGAAGGAAGGAATGAAATAATCCCCTTTTACATAGGAAGATAAGTGGTAACAGTAATTATGTGACTTTTTAACCTCTTACCGTAGACAGAGGAAAGTGACACTTATCTCTGGAGTCGCAGATCATACTAGGTCATAATTTCACTAAATCTCTGAAGCCAAGATCAAGATAAGCCAGTGTTATTCAAACCTTACCAATAACAACAATGTTGAGAACAGTTTGCCAGGACTATGCTTCTAAACAAATGTTTCCAACATATTTCTGCCTACCATAATCAGTTGCCGAGACAAGCAGCTCTGGTGCTGGCACGATCCGCAGCGGATCGCTCTAGCATGGTGCACAGGGGGGTTTCCCCAACCAGAAGAACTTCAGGGGGAGCCGAGAGAGCTGCTGGGAGCCCGCAGCTCGCACGACAGCAGCTGACGAGACCTGGGCAGGACCAGGAGCAACAGCGGCCAAGCCCCCCCACACGTATAAAAGAAGCCCTTGGGGAGTGCTAGTGACCAGGAGTGCTGCGAGCAGGGCGGGCAAACAGGGCGTGGTGCCTCAGCAAGGGTGTGGCACGGCAGTTCACATGGAAGGGCGTGCAGGAAGGGTGTTGAAGCTCTGCCAGCTCAACCAGGGAGCAACTGCCCCCACCACAACTGACACAGCTTCCCAGACAGAGCTCCGGTGGGAACACGCTGCCACCCAGGTGTCAGGCTGAAGGGTGTGCCCTACTCTTATACCAGTATCGGACAGCAGCAGTGAGCACACCTGTGGGAGGTGTGCCCAGGTAGAGAAACTCCTCCGCTTAGTGACAGAGCTCTGGGAGGAGGTGAGTAGGCTGAGGAGTACCAGGGAGTGCGAGAGAAAGAGACAGACTACTGGAATCGCACCCTACCTTCCCCGGGACAGGTCCAACAGGCAGACAGGACGCATGACACAGAGGATTCCCTATCCTCTCTCCGCCTGGCTGAACACAGAGACTTAAGGGATAGGGGGCAATGGTGACAAGTTCTTGCCTGGCACAGCAGGCGCATCTCCTCTGTGACTACCCCACCTTCCCCGGTGCCCTTGCATAATAGGTATGAGGCTCTGCAAGTGGAACTGAACAGTAATGAGGACAATGGTTCATCTAGCTTGGAGGTGTCGCCAAGGTTAAGTCGGCCTA
>NW_008824035.1:157126-161172 GCF_000699105.1 Pygoscelis adeliae
GTTGAGTCACGATCCCTGGAGGTATTTAAAAGACATGTAGAGGTGGTGCTTAGGGACATGGTTTAGTGGTGGACTTGGCAGTGCTAGGTTAACGGTTGGACTTGATGTTCTTAAAGGTCTTTTCCAACCTAAATGATTCTATTATTCTATGATTCTATAGCTTCCTCTGTCTCATTTGTCTCTCCCATTTATCTGTTTAATATACTCTGCTAATTTCTTTCCCATCAGATCCCAAGAAGCCTTTACCATTCTTGTGGTAGCAGGATCTGGACATCAGTTTCCATGCAACTTAAAGATTTTAATAATGATAGTCTGTCCTTTTCTGCAGGCCTGTTCCTACCTTTGGTGCCTAGTTAACAACATATCTGTTATCAGGCCATCTTCTCTTTTTAATTAAGCTTGCAGGGAGGTTTTATTCCTCTACCTGTGATGATCTTTGGTGTCCTAAATTTAATTTCTTTTTATAATCCCTAAAGTAGCAAGTAGCAAAAAGTAGTTTTAACTAATAAAAAAGTGTTTGAACATTGAAAACAACAAGAACTTGGCAGAAATATACATGCAAGAAAATAATTTAACATATTTAAAAGCAAACAGAGACTATAAACCATAGCCCTTAGTAAGTTTGTCAACAGTGGTGGCTTTCTAACACAGAACCTTGCTGGCTTTTAGAAGAGGAATGAGGGGTGGAAAGTGCTGTGGTTTAACCCTGCAGGCAGCTAAACTCCACAGAGCTGTCCGTTCACTCCCCCCCCACCCAGTGGGATGGTTAGTGTTGACTAACCAGTTGGCTTTTGCTAAATGTGTGTCCCAGTGTTTGAACATCCCACCACACATTGCTCTCAGTGTAGTCTTTAACAGTCCATTGCATTGTTTGATTTTCCCAGAGGCTGGTGCATGATAGAGGATGTGATATACCCACACAATGCCGTGCTCTTTGGCCCAGGTGTCTATGAGGTTGTTTCAGAAGTCATTGGTACTGAAGCACAGCTCCTCCTGGCACCTTGACTGCCAGTGCTGGGCCGGATGTTCAAAGGGAGGATCCACTGTACACATCATGCAACTGATGCTACGTGGAGTAAGTAAGTGAGTTGCACTGATCACACAAGAGGCTCAAATAGGAAACCCCAGTATCCCAGGAGTTTTGGAAGTGATCATGGACTGGCCACAAGGCAAAGCTTTCGGCATATCATCAGTGGAGGAGGTGACACGTGCTGAAGAGGCCCTACTATATAATAAACTGCCAGAAAATTAGAAACAATATGCCCTGCTCACTGATGGGTCCTCTCATATCGTTGGAAAGCATCGGAGGTGGAAAGCTGCTGTGTGGAGTCCTATACGACAAGTTGCAGAAACTGCTGAAGGAGAAGGTGAATCGAGTCAGTTTGCAGAAGTAGAGGCCATCCAGCTGGCTTTAGACATTGCTGACTGAGAAAAGTGGCCAGTGCTCTATCTCTGTACTGACTCATGGATGGTGGCAAATGCCCTGTGGGGGTGGTTGCAGCAATGGAAACAGAGCAACTGGCAGCGCAGAGGCAAACCCATCTGGGCTGCTGCATTGTGGCAAGATATTGCTGCCCGTGTAGAGAACCTGGTTGTAAAAGTCCATCACGTAGATGCTCACGTACCCAAGAGTTGGGCCACTGAAGAACATCAAAACAACCAGCAGGTGGATCAGGCTGCTAAGACTGAAGTGGCTCAGGTGGATCTGGACTGGCCACATAAGGGTGAATTATTTATAGCTTGGTGGGCCCATGACACGTCAGACCATCAAGGAAGAGATGCAACATATAGATGGGCTCGTGATCGAGGGGTGGACTTGACCATGGACACTATTGCACAGGTTATCCATGAATGCTGCAATGAAGCAAGCCAAGTGGTTAAAGCCCCTCTGGTATGGAGGACGATGGCTGAAATATAAATATGGGGAGGCCTGCCCACAAACCCGCCAAGGCAAGAACTATGTACTCACCGTGGTGGAAGCAACCACCGGATGGCTGGAAACATATCCTGTGTCCCATGCCACCACCTGGAGTGCTATCCTGGGCTTTGAAAAGCAGGTCTTATGGCAACATGGCACCCCAGAAAAGATTGAGTCAGAAAATGGGACACGGAAGATGCAACTCCACCGGAGCAGAAGTAAAAGCAGTGTGGTTTCTTCTGTCTGTTCTCTCTCCTCTTTTTAAGCAATCTAAGCCATCAGGTGGTGTTACAGAGATCCCACTGGAGTCAGCCTTTCATGCAGGGGCAGGCACAGGCAAGCAGGACTATTCTTTCTCTCTTATTTGGGCTCTAATATCTGTGGGTTGGAGCCCTGAACTAGCCTGTAGAGCCAAGTGGCTATGGAAAAGGGAATACAGATTCATCTCAGTTTCTGATTTCAAGCTTGATTCTTCCACCTGCAAACCAGGATAGAATATCATTTAAAAATATGCAAAGTTGTTGCTTTCAGACTGTGCCTTCACGATCCCATTTGGACTGGGAAACTTAGTAAACAGATCTAAAGATAGAAAATGAAAAATTGGGGTCCTTAATTCAACCACTCTTAGCTTTGCTGCTGTACTTTAACAATGCAAAACACTTAGGAAATATGACTGCTTATTCAGCATGAAATTTATCCTGGTGTTCAGGGTTGTAGCGGTTTTTCACAACACTGAATTTTACTTAAAAATATTTAAGTTAGTGTTGTATCCCTCTTCTTTTACCTAAAGGGGTCCACTGAACTAAGGTGGTGTCCCCTTTTTAGCATTGCCTTTTAGAAGCTGAATGTACTTTGAAACCAGCTTTTTATTTTCTCATAGAAACAAAATAGTGGCTACATCCTAAAATTTTAAACCACTTAAAACTATTTCATAAATAAACCTCTTATTTATTATCTTATATATTAGTTATGTATATCAGATAGTACAACTGGGTGAGCATGAATCTAGGAAAAATCTGCATTCCTGTCATAAAAATATTTTTTAAGCTCAGGAAAAGATTCACAGCAGAAGAAAGCTGTTGTGTTTATCAGGTAACACTTGCAAATTTAGAAGCAAACATCACTTTCTCTAGAAGCAAGGTGCATGACTACCTTTGAGACAAAGATCATCCTACACTCACAGCAAGATGCTCTTTTTTGGAAATTCACAGCAAAAAGAAATGCTGAAGTACCTGGTGGCATGAAATAAGGGGGCTGACATTGGCAGGAGGGAATGGTGGCTGTTTACTCGGGATAGAAACGCTTATATGAGGTGCAAACCTCATCTAACAGTAGGAATACTTGTTACATTAACAAGATTTACTGACAGACTCCATCTGTGCCTTCCCACCAAACAAGGTCACTCAGTTAGATCCTAAGGAGCCTAATGAGCAAAGTGCCAAGTCTCTGGAGTGATAATGGAGGTTTGCTCTGACTTACACCCCAGGCACTTGCAATATTTTTAGTACTGGAAAATAAAATAGGGTAGAGGAAAAAAGGTCATAATTTTTATCAAACCAATCCACCTTGAGAAATACCAGTGTATGTGCCTGTGCATGAACGTACCTGGATATATTTTTTTTCTTTTCCTGGTGATTCACAGTTTACTTTTCTCTTTTACTTCAGAGTGGCCCTTGAGGCACTTCAATGTCTTCATCTTGGCCATTCATTTCACATCTACACCGTGGTTACAGAAACTTCTGCGTGGTGGCAACATGCCCATTCCTTTCAAAAGCCTGTAACATCAACAGCATGTGTTGTGGTTTCATAGTTGAGGGAGAAGCCTTATCCCTGAGTTTTTGCTGTTTATCCACTTTCTGTGCGGTTTCTGAGATACAGTCTGGTCAATTTGTAGCAAATATTATGGTAAGTGCAAAGGAGGTAGGGACATAAACTTAGAGCATTGCAGCTGCACAAAAAGCCTCTGCTAAGCACCTTCAGTATTTACAGATCTCAATTTTGATTTGTTGCTATAGACTAGCTGGTAGTTCAACAAAAATTGTATTTTTTAATTATTTCTCAAAAATTTACAGCAGAACTATAGGTTATCTAAAATTATTAAGCTGCAAATCAAAAGAAAGAGGAGAGT
>NW_008824035.1:161195-163067 GCF_000699105.1 Pygoscelis adeliae
CATGATTAAACTGTGGAACTCATTGCTGTCAGGTATTATCGAAAGCCCGGTTATAAACTCTTCATCTTTTAACCTAGTAGCAGAATGGTCTAGTTCCTCTAGTTCAAGTTCCTATCATTCTGTATGTGCCTTATTTCTTATCCTCTTTCCAAAAGTGTTCTCTGGAGTCATCTGAAACAGAACCCCAGGTCCTGTAAACCCCTGGCATGATCTAGTATCTACTAATATTTATCCACTATTGTTATGAATATCTAATCTAGAGAATGTTTATTATTCAAATGCCAATACATTATGAACTGCCTGCAGAAAACTAACACCCTATATAACTACTCAGTGAATAAAAGAATACTTGTCTAAACCTGTGAGATAGGATTAGGGAGACTGAAATTGCTTTATTTTATATGCTGTAAAATAAAACATCATAGCAATCATTAGAAAAACAACATGGTGAAGCAATCAAATAAAAAGACAAATTTAGAAGCATCTTCAGTGAAGTTTCTCTCAGTCCCATTCTTTAATGTGCTGAAGTGTTTCTGGAATGAAATAGTGCTTCTCATGATGAGGGATTTATTGGGTGATATATAGCTATAAGCAATGTAGTACAAAAAAGATGTGGCAGCAGATTTGGTGGCAATGACTCCACTCTGCAGAATCTATTCTGCCCCACCTTCTGATAGGTTTCTGTTCTGTCTCAGTGTAGACTAGCTCAAGTCCTAGCATATCACACACAGAACGCTTGTTCATAGGATGAGGATTTACATTTTCATTTGTGTGCCTTCATACTTACTGTATACAATAAGACATTACAAAATTGTACACTTGGAAATTGGAATAGAGCGTTAATTTAAAAGTTCATGGGGAGAAGCTTCCAGGAAAATGCACGTGTACAAATGAGTATTTCAGTATTCTGGAGGAAAATGTCTCTACAATTGTCAAGGGGCCCTGCACATTAACACCAGCACTCAGTTGCCTAGTAAAATACAATTGTAAAAGATGTCTTTATATACTGATATAACATCACTGACTGTGGTAGAACTAGAATCTATACAAGTGGAAATGACATGAGAATTTTAATTCTGAGTTGAAGAATCCACAAAGATTAAAAATCATATTTTTATTTATCATTTAATTTGTAAAGATGCTATTGTTTAGGCTCTGCAAATATCCATCCATCAGCAGTCAGTGCATACTGGGAATCCAGAACTTGGTGTTAAGCCTAGAGCTGTTTGGAATCTTGGTCTGGCCTCTGTCTGTTGCCACAGCACAGTGCGGGTGTCCTGGATTGCCCAGGCCTTCTCAAATGGCAGCTGAAGATTATTTTAAAACAGTCCCATGAATATGCATAATTTAATTCCACTCTTATTTAAAGAGATCCCTCTGTTTCAGTCATCATAAACAATCAGCAGTAGATCTCATAAAAAGCAACAGTGTATTTTGCAGTGGCTGAACCTATCTGGTCCTAGTTTAATTACTCTCACTTTCAAACCCTCACCTTATTTTTGGTGTGTAAATAAAAGTTCCCTACTACATAGAATACTCTTCTAATCATGACCTCCTCATACTGCAAGGCGTTTTTAGTGATACTCAGAGTTTTTCTAAATTCTCCAGTTACGAGGCGTGTGTAATTAGTTCAGCCATATGAGCTATATTGAGGTAGAAACTGGTATTTTTCCCCTTATGCACTGTTGTTTCCTGTCATCTGACAAATTAAGCTTACAAAATGAAAACTATGCTCATATATTCAAAAACGTGTCTAATAATATAATAACATATCTAATAATCCTAAACAGTCCTCTTTATTAACTGATAGACATAATTAAAGGTTCTGAAAGATAGGAGTGAAACATTGTAAAATCTCAAAATTAAGCAGCA
>NW_008824035.1:163081-174298 GCF_000699105.1 Pygoscelis adeliae
TTAATTCGCATACTTTACACAGAACAGCACATCACACTGCATACACACATAAGGAGAAATGAAGGTTTAAATTTCAGTTTCTCAGCTCTTTACAGTAAGGAGTTTACTGAAATCCCTATTCCTCCATTCACCAATTAATTCAGGCACACCGCACAGTTTCTCACAGCTGATACTCCAAGCAGACTCTGTCCCGGCTGGCACACAGGTCATGAAGTACACTGAGGGTTTTACCCTTAGGTCACTGCAGTCAGAATTTCCGAGAACCTGGAGCAATTGGTTTTCTCTCCAGTCACATTACGTTTCTGTTAGTAATGATTTTTATTTTTTCCCCTTCTAACCTTCCCCACAGTCATACTTACCTCAAGACTCTATGTATCTGTGCTCCTCCCCAGTAAGCCCTTCTGGCATTGTCCCCATGCCTCACATGTGGCCTAGGTCAGCCCAAATCCCTGTTTTATGTCTTGCTCCGTTGCAGAAATAAGACACAGCAATTGCACCTTGAGTGCAGCTTTCCAGGCACTTCTCATAGCAGTCTTACCAAAACTTGCTGTCTGGTCTTTAAAAGCACCCGTTTCTTTGTCCTTACTTGAAACTGAAAGTTTTTTTTTTAAAAATGATGAGTTTTGGCTTGCTCTAAATCATAATTTTTGTTGGATTTTCCTTTATTTCTCAGGTTTCTTCAGCTCTTATATTTTTTGCATGGCAAAAAGGAATGGCCTCAGATGGCTGCTCTCATTCTGGATAGAGAAAAAAGCAATTTTCTGTAAAATGTGTTTCAGCTCCTCACCTGACCTATATTGTTCACTTACTCATTAAAATTAAAGAGTGTGTATGCTTGTATCTTTTTAGAAAAAAGGAAGATTTTTTTTTTGAGAGGAGAACCATTTAAAAAAAAAAAAAACACATAGAAAAGGAAATAGTTGATACAATAGAATTTAAAAAACGTGTCATAAACTGAAAGGAAAATTAGTGCCCGAAAAAGAGTTCAAAATATGTTTTGCTATAGAACCTCTTTACAACAGAAGGGTTGACTTAAAGAGATTATATGTATAATCAACAACAAATCTTTTGTGTATGTCTTACAATGCTAGCATGCAAAAAACACAAATATCAGTAGATTAAGCTATTAGGAAACATGTATGCAGATGTTGTATTGAACAGTCTTGCATAAATGAAAGAAAGTAATGGTTACAATAAGCTTTAAGTACTCACTGTGAATAAATTGCATTTAGAAAGACTTACAATTGGGTAACACAAACTCATATGACATAACTGTACAGAGAAATAAACAATTTCTTGGGATCTTTCCATGTCACTCACTCAACCTTTCAATAAAAGATGTTATAGGCTTGAGCAGCTTTAAATGCAGTATTAATATGTGAAAGGAACAGAAATGAAACATTTTAAACTTCTTCCAGAGGTAGCAATTTATTGGCTGTTTCCTCTCAGACTTTCACAGTACAGTGCCCAGGTAGGCGTCATGCCCTGAGATCTCTCTGCCGTGCTCACTGATGGGTGCACTTTCGCCAGGTTTTATCACAGCCTGAATTACTTGCAATTCTTGATAAGTTTCAGCTGGAGATGGCCAAGGAACTGTAGAAAAATGTGTGTAAGAGTGGCCAGGGAAAGGTAAAGACAGGGAACATTTTTGTACAATAGCACTAGTCATAGGCAAATACTCCATTTCACGGGAGGTATGCTGACTCACCCCTGCTAATGTCTGAACAGATCGTGTTTGATGTTTAATTACTTCCATATAGACCTTTCCTAGCAATTAAGGGAACACCTCACCCAATGATTGAGACCATCACAGGACCTGAGATTCTATTTCCATGAAAGATACTGGAGTATTAAAAAGCCCCACCTGTCTGGTTGGTGCATCTTAGTTTGAAAAGTCACCTTCATGAAGCAATACTCTTCTATTTGCCAGCTGGGGATCAGATGTTACAGAGGATTTAACCAAATAATAGGGCCCCCCATCTGCTGATTTTTGACCCATTTATGCTTCCTGTCTCCCACCACAAAGCACAAACTGAAGCCTCTATCGAGATTACCATGCTTGTATCCTTCTAAAAGGCACCGACTGACAATTCTCATGCTTCAAACAGCGTTCAATACCATGTCAGTGTGCTGTTTGCGTGCAGGGAAAAGCTAATAATGATAAGAGCTACTCTTTCTGTGAATGGATAATATGTACAATGTTTATGATCCTTTTTTCTAATAACCACTTTTATGAGGAGGCATCTGCAGTGGAACTTATTTTAACTAGTTCTCTAAGGATTCCAGATGTCACTTGACAACTTGAACAAAAGTGCTGTCTTTTCCATCAGTCTTTGTACCAAGTAATCATTTAACAGCTGCAAAACTGCTCAAGAAGCACAAGTGGCTTTAAGATATTTCTGCAGCCATCCTCTGTCCTAGGCATTGTGGAAATAGTCCCCCACATATGTGAGAACTTTTGTGGAGCTTATCTACCTGGAGTAATATGTAAAGAAATTACAGCCCTTCTAGAAATAGTATTGATTAGGGATATAGCTATAGCTGAAAAAAAAAAGCCACCCAAAACTGTTGTATCTAAAAGCCTGTCTCTTTTGTTTCCAACTGCAGTTATTTATATAGTATAAGCTTTACTTACAAGCAAACCTCCACTCTGTGCAGCCTGCCATAACACAGTATCAGGCCCAGTCTCCTCACTAACAGATGATAAATCAAAGAAATTGGGTGGGAATGTGTCAAAAAGAACCAAAAATGTTTCTCATCTACTCCATTTCACTCAGTGGCATAGGCTCTTTGGGATAGATTCCTGTATACTTCTGCTTCTGTTTTATGTTTCTGAGCACAGAGTTTTCAAAATAGAAGATTTTCTTGGAGGAAAAGACTACTAAAACACTAAGCTGTGTGACCTAAGTGACAGCCTAAACTATGTGCCATAAAATCTCAAACTGGTGCCTCCCCTGGCTTTCTGGTGATATGAAACAAGAAATTCCCAGAGCTTCTCTTTTCACATTATAACAGTGTGGAGAAGACCAAAAAACCTGGTTGTGTCCTCTGATGGTGACAACAAATAGAGCTATAAAGCCTCATACTAGCTGAGGATCTAGCCCTCTGTGGGCAGGGTGAGAGCAGGAGGTAACAGCAAATATTTGCACTCAGGAAGAAGTCTCCAAGGTCTTGAGAATGTTTGGATGTCTTTTGTTTTGTATTGTGGATTTTCTAAGCTGTCAAGAAGAGAAAACATTACATATTCATTATATTAATTTAGGGTATGAGAATATAAACAAAAATGACACAAACGTCCTTACAAGACTGTAGCTGGCTCACGAGTTTGGAGACACCTGCATGCAAATCAGTCATTCAATCAGCGTGGCAGAGCCGTGTCAAAGCCCCCTGGGTATTACAGCATGAAAGGCTAGCAACATGCCAGCAGCCAGCAAATTGCCACTACCTTCTGTGTGGAAATACTCTCCTTGTTCAGCTTTTATATGTTGATGCTCAAGCCAGAAACAGTCACACCTGAGAAATCTCTTGAATTATGGGCTATGAGACTATGACTTTGCTCCTATTAAACACAAGAAAGTGGCCCACATTTTTTATATGACATTAAGGTTTCTACTATAAAATCTGTGAACTGGTAGCTTGATATATTTTGAATGACTACCCAACAGAGGCTCCAATATGTCCCAATCTACAGTAGATGTAAATTTTATATAGAAATCCCACTATGCGATAATGATTGCTTGCAACCTGAAGCCCAAAGACTCTACCTTCTGTTTTGTTTCTGACAATTTAAGACAGCTTGGAGGGGTGGAGGGAGGAATGTCAGCAATCAAAATTATTTTCATTTAAGTGTGACTGTCAAATGAACATAGATCCACTCCTGACAAAAACTGTTGAAGGGTACAGAAAGAAGAATGAAAAGATTGCACGGTTGCTGAACAAGTTGCTTGGCATTTATTTTGTACAACAGAAACCCTAGAAGTGCTTCAAAACCACATCTTTTTAAAGTTAACAGTGTTGACATAGATAAAAACATTTCTTCATTGGATGTGTCCTTTCAGAAAAAGTTATTTCAGCTCTGAAAGGACAAACCTCAAAGTTCAAAATTTTGTTAGGTGTCTGAAATCTTATTTCATTTCTAGAACAGACCTAAGTTTGAAAATCAAATTTCTCTTATAATTTAGTTCTCTGTCTTCCCACAGCAATTAAAATAATTGCACTTTGTTGAGTTACGTCTTTTACCCTGATTAAAGGTATAGCTGTATTGAGGAAACACACCAACTAGTCTGTTGACAGATGAAAGAAGATTGCACCACATGTCTGAAATTGTTCTGATAGCCTCACATTATATAGTACATAGGCAAAAATTCATCCAGCATACCTTCTTACACTCACAGAAAGGAAATACTCTATAAACAGCGATTCATTCTGTATATCACGTTCTTAAGCCCAGGTAGTTTTAGTTATAAATCAAAGTTAATGAGTGCTTTGGATTCTGCCTCAAAGTTAATTATTAGTGCATTCTCTTGTACCTGATTGTATTTGAAAGCAAGTGTCTAAAATCACACAGAATGAAATTAGATGAAAAAAATCTTTGATCATTAAAAGTATATATAGTTAGGTTTAAGTTATTAGTGCAGATAATTTGGCTGTTTACAACATAATTATTGATTTGACTATAAAAAAAAGAACTGCAAATTGTTTCGCGTCAATTAACAGTACATAAATAATTCTAGCGTGCATAAATATTTTACTGTTGAAAACTGTAGCACATAACTTTTTTATGGTGCTCTTAAAACAGGTCTAATACAAAGTTAATAACACACAAAAAAACCCTGTTTATGGGGGGAGAAACCATCTGTCACAAAGAGGACTAGAAATGGTCTTGCACCAGAACCTGCTAATGACTAACAATTACAAATAATGTGAGTAGTGAAACACTGCAAAACTGCACAGCATTACAATGCAGCAACATAGCTACCACAAAATATATGGATATGTCCTGACTTTTGTCAGCTCTCGACTTGATGGCACTGCTTAGCACCTGCAGAGATTTAGGAAGGTTCTCCAAACCAATGTTTTCACTTCTGTGACACACTGCATCTCAAACTTTAAAGGGTAGCAAAATTCACAATTGCAAAATAACAACTAAGATTTTCAAATAAATCTTTCCTTTTATGTTTTAAAGACAAAGATGAGCACTAAAGGGGTCTCACATTAGAAAGTACTGGGATAGTATATAGTATTTTGACTAAGACGCAGTTAAATACCAGGCTTTTCAGCTAAGCAGTATAAAAATTGTAATACCAATAATTTGTAGTGGGTGACTGGAAGGTCAACACCATACAGTAATTCAAACATAGATGCAAAACCAAATCCATTAAAAAAAATTGATTTCTTCCGGTGGCCTGGTATCTTTTTAGATTGCCTTCTGTAAGCTCCAGGACTGTAAGGGCTAACTTTCATGCCTTTGCTCAGACCACATTCATGTTATGTTAAGTCTGATAGTTGAAGAAAACACCTGTACATCTTAGATCTTATAAAGCAGAGCTAACATCTTTTATCCTAGATGAGCATCTGCTCCTTTATTTTCTTAAAAATTCATACATTAACAGCAGCAACTTTTGGAAATAAAAAAAAAAATCTTGGTAGTTTAAGAAATCTTTGAATTTTGTCTGTGCTATGAGGTGCTGACATATAAAATACTTGTGCTTTTCTGAGTCAGGCTAGTAGAGCAGACTGTATAAGTGATCTATTTGATATAAGGTCCAGGACCTTGTCTACTCAGTATTTATTTACATGCTTATTTGTTTCTTGTCACAAAGTGAAGCATTTTCTTCTTTTCTGGAAGGGGCAAGCTGAGGTGGAGTTGGCTGGGCAAGGGACACGTAACAGAGATTACCAAACATTTTGCTTTTCTCATTCGTTTACTTTACTCCATAGTTCCAGATGTGTAAACAAAGCAAAGTTTTTTATAGCATCTGTAAATGTAGCATTTTTCACCACCTTCTCTTTTCTTTAAAAAGTTTAACTTCAGTTTATGTGTACTGCCTTTTGTGTGATTCTTGGGCTTTGCCCACTTACATTTTAGGTCATTTACCGTTACTATAATCCTTAATATCAGTAGTTCAAGTTCCGCTGTAAGATAATTGCCAGGAATTGCAGCCACTGGAAACAGTGGTCTTAGAAGGAAACTGTAAAACATTCCTGTACAGCGAGAAAACAGAAAATGGTGACAAAAATGAAAAGAAGTCAGAATAATAGCCAAGGAACACTCAGTAGCAATAATTAATTTTGACTATTAAGAATATAAAAAATATTAGGAAGAGCAGGAAACATTTCATTTAGGTTTGAAATCACTGCCCACCAAATGATTTAGTTGAATTTGACCAAGAGCTTCCTTTCAGTTGCAGCTGATTGGTAAATACATGGGCTTATTTCCCGATCTCTCTTCAGAGACAAGCTGAGACCCACAAGCTGCCATCCCAAGCGAGGCAGCTTCCTCTGAAATAATACCTCCAGGTATCCCTTCCTTCTGCCTGGCTCATTGGCTGAGATTTATCGCTGTATCACTGGCTCTGGCTGCAGAAATAAAGAGGATGATGAGAAGAAAATGCAAATCCCATAAGACACTGGAGTTGTGTTTAAAAATACAATTCTTGTGACTTGGAACAAACATGCAAACTTCCCTGAATTGATTGGTTGCTTTTATGAAATGTGATCATTTTCTAAAAGATACAATCTTTTGCAAAACAATAATGTATCAAGAAAAATACATTCAACTAAAACATTCAACCAAAACATTCAACTAAAATGTTCAACTAAAACAGAATTTTAATTTTAACTAGCTCTTATAAATTTATACCTATCTGTACTTTATATAAAGATCTCATTAAGTAACTGGGGAGAGCTTCTTCTCTGTTGTAAACACATACACGTCTCATTGTAGTTCTATAGATTTCCACAGAATTACACCAGAAGCACAACAAAGCACCTCAGAGGAAACCTTGTTCCCTGCTACCAGGCCAACTGGATCACAAAAAGAAAGAGGAAATATTATTTTATTTTATTATTACTATAATAATTATATATATTTATATATAAATATATATAGCATAGTATATTGTTTTATTATTATTATAAGATAGCAAAGCTATATATATATTATATATAATAGATTTATTTTATATATATAAAGCTATATATATATTATAGCTTTGCAGTTATCTATGTGGAAACTGAAATGTCAGAACTAGCAGCCACATCTTCCAGACCTGTGTCACCTGATCTTGTAGCACAAAGATCAGATGTTTACAATACACATCATTAACCTTGGTAAAATCACTTTTCCATACCTTTTATACAGCCACACCTGGAGTTCTAAATTCAGAATAACTACTTAGGAAAAAAAAAAAATCCTGACTATCGCTGCAAGTAGCATAGTCAATGTAAGAGAAGACAAAGAAAGAAATAAAAATATTAGGATATAGCAAACAAGGAATAACCTAGAAAATGTCTGTGATGAAAATGATTATAATAAAGAGCTTTTCTTGGGATGACACGCTCATTTCTGATCTATCTGTTTCAAAGACAGAACAGAGGCAGAGGGATTAAGAAACTGGTGTTAAAAATATTAAAGTCATGATGAGTTCGGGGCTATTTCAAGCATACCCAGAAAAGGAAAAAAAACTGAGATAAATGTATGAATTGCATATTGTGGAGCTATGCTTCTATATAGATTTTCCTACAACAGAACAAGAAAAAGGTATTCAAAAGTATTAAAAAGCAACAGATTTAAAATGTATTAAGACATTTTTACATAGCATATAATTAACCTGTGGGACTTGTTGCCATAGGGTAGCACCGAGGCCAAGAATTCAGCGGGATTTAGAAAGAGTGGACATTTTTATGTATAATCAGAAGTTACCACATTACATTAGAGAGCATAAAGTGCTTTTATAGAGGACATAAAGTCCAATACTTCAGGCCATAAGGCAACCACTAACTCACGGGTTTAGGAGGAAATGTTTTCAGCTGGCAGGTTGTTCTGTAGCGGCCACTCCAGGGCTCCTTGGAGCTACTGCCATGCTTTGGCTACAGTCAAGGGAAGACGAGGTAAGCTGCCAGTCTGACGTGGCACCGTAGGTCTGTGTATTTCATCTATGCTCTTACTCTTGCCGTTATTTTTGTTCATTTACTTCTCTGTGATAGTATTTTGCTAAGAACACTAATTTATTACAGGCAAAGCCTAAGCAGCCACTCCAGGGCTCCTTGGAGCTACTGCCATGCTTTGGCTACAGTCAAGGGAAGACGAGGTAAGCTGCCAGTCTGACGTGGCACCGTAGGTCTGTGTATTTCATCTATGCTCTTACTCTTGCCGTTATTTTTGTTCATTTACTTCTCTGTGATAGTATTTTGCTAAGAACACTAATTTATTACAGGCAAAGCCTATCTGGCAGTCTTGTGTATCTTTCTGCTCAGTAAAGGGAAACAACTGTGATTTCCTGTGTAGCATGTCTGCAGCATATTCCTCTTTTCAAAAGAAACGAGCTGTTAATGCAAGGTAGATGTTAGTGTTTGTTTCACGCTTTGCTGAAGGAGCTGGCGTATTTCCTTTTAGGGAAATACTTTGAAATCTCCTCATTCTTCTATTAATTCAACATAACTGATTGTAAGAACTATGTTAGTAAAATTAATATTTCAGAGCAGCACTGCGAGGGATATTTTTAACATGCAGCACCACAGCCCCTGTCTCTTGTCACTTGTGTCATCCTGTCATCATGTACGCCTTCAGACATAGGCAGGCTGATACTAATGAGCTCACCACTCCATGTTCCTCTATCATGAAGCTCAGTACTAATGAGAAAAATTCCCAGACTGCACTCACACTCTAAATCAATTTGGCAAGATTGATCAAAATATTCATTAAAACAGTTTGTTCTTCAACTCAGCCTGAACCCTGCAGGCATATCTGTCTTGCTTCTATATGGTTTTGTGTGTGAGTCTTGTGTGCACGTATGTGAGTGTGTGAAATTAAAAAAAAAAAAGTCAGTTGTTTTTCCTCCTCATGTGATTCAAGCACTGCTTTCAGAAGAAAAAAGCCAAGGCTGAATTCTCATTACTCTTTTTCTCCTTGGGAAGCTCCTAGGAGTCTAGAAATGCTACGAAAAATATTCTGCATCCCTCTTCTCATGTGCCTGTCAGCGGAAGGCCCGAGAATGACCCATGCGAAGCAGCAAATTACCATCAAAAGGGTAACAAGCAAAACAACAAATGGGAATCTGTCAGAGAAAGAGACATCACTGGCCACACAACCCTGGGAATTTAATATATCTTTTGTCTGTCATCTGCATGCTAAATTTCTGTGTCTTCCTTCAACAGAATTTCCTCTTGCCATGTCAGACTTGATAAGTATAGGTTAGCTCACACTGTCTACTTTTTCACGTGCATTTCAAGATAAATGCACAGTCCACAGAGCCAAGAATGACATTAGCTGACTAATGCTCAACCAGCTGGACTCTATGCTCAGAAGGGTCTAGACACAAAACCAGAGCAGCACAAATTGCAGTGAGGGATGAGCAGGGGATAGATTTACAAATCTCAGCTATGATGTTATCTGTCCGTCCAAAGGGACAAGAATAATTCATGTTGGTACCAGTTTAAAAGCCAGACACCCTGACTAGTCATATATTATGTACCTCTGGTTCGTTTCAGCAATTGAGAAGGTTGCTGTTGATCATGTGACTTCACCATTCATTGCCTAGAAACTAGGAGCTTTTTTCAAAGGGCTAAGAGGAAAACTCAGGCAAACTTAAGCCAGACGTGGTTTTAAAATACTTCACAACATTGCAAACCCACTTTAGTTTACAATGTTAAATACATAAACTGCATTCCTAACAGCCTATTTCTTAGATATACTATGTGCTATAAAATGAGATAATGTTATTCCAGGAAGTTTTCAGTGGGGTTATGAGCCCAATCATTCAGAAACTCCAGAATAAACTCCACAGACAGTGTCCTGCTGTGTCGAAGCAGCAGGCTGTTGATGGGGCTCCCACACTGCGGGGGCAGGAGGGGCTCTGCCCTGGCTCAGGGCACAGAGTCTCGGCAGCTCAAACTAAAACAGATGTTAAGTATTCCTCTAAAAATTGGCAGTGGCACAAAAAGGCAGTGGTCCACATTTCTTTGGATAAGTCATTTCCATGGCTTTGTATTCAAAAGGTGGCAAATTAAAAATAGCTGTGTAACTGGCAGGGAAATAGGTAGCTCTTTGTCCATGTGCAGAGTGGTATGAGATTTTCTTCCCACACTGTTGGCTATTCAGAAATCACTAGTGTGGTCTGCCTCCGTTGCTGCACCTCAGCGTGTGCCTCAGCATCACAGGATTTCCAGAGCAGCATACCAGCAGCCAGCTAGGCTTCAGCCAGCAAGTACACATCCAAGTTGGGTGAGTTTGCCTGAAGGAGCAGTAGCTCCCATATATGCAAGCCCTTAGAAATAAAACCACTGTTTAAATGCAATGATGCAAACCTCCATCTCAAGAGTAGCCCAAGCTCTGCCAATGCAGAAAAAATGCAGAAGCAAAAAACCCCCAATCACATTGTCCAGACAGTTTCTCTGGAGATTAGATAAGGTGTTATTAACCAAATGCTCATTTACAGGCATATCATCTGCCCTAGAAAGCGAGGATCAGCTCATATGACTTTCCATTCACAGTGCAAGATGCTGGCTTTAATGTGCTTCCTGCTTGCCCACTTTTATCTGGCTGGTGAGGTTTATTTCTCTTGACAGAAGCTGTCCCCAGGCATCTGTTTCCACAAATAGAGGGAAAAGCAGATACTGGAACTGTTTGACTCTGTTCAGTGGATAGACTCTACTGAGGGCCATTGAAATTTTCATGAAAAAAGAAGTTGTAGGGAATCCAGACACTAACAGGTTTTTTACATTTTTTCCATATCTATGCAAGACAATGGTTTTCAGGAATGAGTTAACATTTCATCTATTCAATTATTCAAAATGTTTCTGCTAAAATCTTTAATCAAAAGTAAAAAAAAAAAAAAAAAATTCAAAACATTGTGTTGCCTAATAACCGGTGTGTGTCTCAGGTAGGTTATGTGAAGATTTTATTTTCTACACTGGATGAATAATTGCATAGACAGAAGAGAAAGTTGAACATACAGTACCTCCTTTCCCTTGTTTGATCTTAATAGGTTGACTCAT
>NW_008824035.1:174328-176824 GCF_000699105.1 Pygoscelis adeliae
AAGCTGTCTATTCAGAAGAGTGAGACCTTTGATTTGCAAGAGACTTCTGAAACCCTCCATACTCTTTTTGCAGCTTGTTTTAAATTACCATGTTTCTCTTTCTGTAGTTTTGCAGCACCTCAGATATTTTTAGCATCAGTTGAAGATTCCTTTGCTTAGTGCAGGTTTTTATTTATAACTTTTTTCCTTGAAATCTTAGGCAGAGGTTTGGTACAGTGACAGAAAATGCTATGGGATTCTTTGCCCCAGGTATGGAGATGCTTTGCAGTGTTCTTTCTCATTTTTCCCCTCTCACCTCCCACCAATGCCAGGCTGTTCTAGGAGAGCTGCTGCTGCAGCCCATGTCTAAAGGAAAATGCCTCGCCCCGCCTCTACCCAAAGAAAGAAAAAAAAAGGCATTGTAGCATGTGGTGCATTTTCAGCTGGTTCATCTCAAGGTCTATGTGTATAAACTGAAATAAAGCAGTTACTCTTTTTGGAGCCCCAACAGATGTTTGCAATGCACAAACCCCCACATCCAGATATTTCTGTTCACATATAACAGAGAAGACAGATCAGGTTTAAGTCTGCTATTACTATTGGGTTTTTTCAAGATTTCTGTCTTCATGTAATGTCTGGATTCAACTGTGGCTATGGTATGACAGGTGTTATTTTATAATTTCTTACACACAAAATGGATGAGTTGCCACTGGACAAGCATTTGGTTTGACATTGTAGCCAGGGCTGATTAGTTGAAAGATTGCCTAACTGCCAGCTGCCAGAATAGGCAGTCCAGCTCCCATATCTTCAGCCACCTCTTTCTCTTGTGCCACCGACACTGTTTTTCTGAGGCTGTGTGAGATAGATGTGCAAGTTTTCTTCCACTCCTGAAATCTCTCTCAGTCAGGAGAACTGCCGTGCAAAGGAAGGGACAAGAACTCATGTGTAGAGACGAGAAGAGCTAAACTACATTTCAGGTTGCAACGAGTTGCACTTCAGCATTTTTTCTGTAAAACTATTCTGTGGCTCCCCATCTGTTTGAAATTGAAAACCCTTCTATCACTCAGATATCTCAGAACTTTAATTCATTGACATTTGTGAAATGCTTTGAATTTACAATATAGGACATCGTTGTCATCAGTACAGATTATGTATTTACCAAATTAAATCCATATTAAAAACAAGCCAATATACTAAGATTGTGCATGCTTTTCTTATTTAGTCTTTGAGGAATAACTGTTGGTCCAAAGTTTTTCAATGGGTATCTAACATGCCACAGGAAAGCATAGTTGTTATTGAAATACATTGTAAGACTGTGATTGCATTTGATTGAAGTAGTTTTCAGCAAAGTATGTGCTCCTTGCCCAAAGGAAGCCAAACCACAAGATGAAAAATACCAAAAAAAGTCATGTCAGTTTGGAAAAGCCTAAAATTTCATCTGACCAAGCCCAGTAAGTGATATCCTGGTTGTTTCTTATGCTTCCTTCTTTCTTCTGATCAATAATGTGTGCTGCTCTGTCCTGATGTTAGGGAATGTTCATGGGACCGGGAACTGTTAGGGAATGCTTTGTCTTTTCTCTGTATGACAGAGATAAATTCAACAAACTCAGTATATGTAAAAACACCATTGCATTGGTCAAATATTATAGTCGTACCTCTGAAAAATTCATTCTAGTACCTTAAATTTCATGTCTGTATGCCCTGGAAAGAGGTGGCACATTTTCCAAAAGAAGGAGGAGTGGGCTCTCGCCTGCTTTCTGAGGCACTGTTCCATGCTCAGCGTGATGCGGAGCTGTGCAGGGCTTGCAGGAGCTCTTGGGGGAAGCAGAGTTTCTAGATTAGGTATGCACCTCTGAGCTAGCCAGTGATTCTCTTATCTAAACACTTTGTTTTGCGCGAGCTAACGAGGACACGTTAGTGATTGGTTTATTCATAGAAAATGTTTTCCACTGCTCTTTGTTTCCAAGAGTCTGTTCTGTAGTTCATAACATCTACTACATATTTGGAATCTTTCGAAATAAAGATGCTATATACTCTGAGACATTGCTACTCTTAACAGCTGTCATGGGGTTATAATTGTGCTTATAATTGTGTGAAGTATTAATGTAGAGTTGTAACAATTATTATTAAAACCAAATCTAGCTGTGCTGGTTTTAGCTGGGCTAGGGTTAATTTTCTTCATAGTGGCTAGTATGGGGCTATGTTTTGGATTTGTGCTGAAAAAAGTGTTGATAATACAGGATTGTTTTAGTTACTGCTGAGCAGTGCTGACACAGAGTCAAGGCCTTCTCTGCTTCTCACACCACCCCACCAGCGAGTAGGCTGGGGGTGCACAAGAAGCTGGGAGGGGACACAGCCAGGACAACTGACCCCAACTGACCAAAGGGATATTCCATACCACATGGCGTCATGCTCAGCATATAAAGCTGGGGGAAGCAGAAGGAAGGGGGGACATTAGGAGTGATGGCGTTTGTCTTCCCAAGGAAACCGTAACCCGGAAGGAAGCCCTGCTTTCCT
>NW_008824035.1:176834-177948 GCF_000699105.1 Pygoscelis adeliae
TGCTTTGCTTGTGTGCACGGCTTTTGCTTTCCCTATTAAACTGTCTTTATCTCAACCCACAAGTTTTCTCACTTTTACTCTTCTGATTCTCTCCCCCATCCCACTGTGGGGTTGAGTGAGAAAGTGGCTGTGTGGTGCTTAGTTGCCAGCTGCAGTTAAACCATGACACTAGCCCATTGCATTGGTCTTATTTCAAGCAGCATCTCTCTTTCCAGCAGCTTTTCCATATAGTAGACTTGATAAATCCTCCTCTCAATATTTAGCTTGAACTACCACAGGCAAACTCATATTTGTTAATTAAATATAACACTTTCAATTGGATACTTTTTTGATATGAACACACAACAGAGGTAGGAGAGAATATTGGGTTTGAATGACAATGATGAATAATATTAATATTTACCTGCTATTGGAATCTAGAGCCGCTCCAATGAGCTAGAGAGTCTTAAAATCTTAATTAAAGGTTAATGAAAGAAAATATTGAAAAATCTACTCAAGGAACAAGAAGTGAGGAAACAGGGTATTCTAACTCATCCACCGTACTGCCATTCTCAAGCACAGAAATTGCATGAATCAGGCTTCTATGAGACTGATCTATACATAGTGTGTGTAGCTTTGAATTCACCTTTTGGCCTTCAGACCTCCTAGGCTGCAGGTATGGTCCCATATTCAATTTTCCTTTTTGCAAAAACATCCTTCTGTTAAAGGCAAAGAAGGGTTTGTGATATATTCATGTATCTCTAGGAGTTCAGTTAGAAAATACTGCTGAGACACACAGGAAAGATTGGCAACATTATGATCAGATCTACAAACCAAAATATTCAGGAAGCATTGATTCTATTCCTTTTGAACTCTTAAGAAAGTTAAGTCAAATTTTGCAGCATAAAATAGTGGAATGATATAATTGGTTTAAAGTCAGAGATTGCATCTTCATTACATTCCTAATATATGATACTTATTATGTATTAATAACACCTCATTATCTCTTGTCATGTATAATAAATATAGCAACGGCATATTAACCTAACGTTTTATGCCAGCTCATAAGGTTTGAAAACAGAAGCTCTGATTTTTGCACAGCTCAGATGTTCTTTCAGGGTTAGATACCGCTCTT
>NW_008824035.1:177975-193573 GCF_000699105.1 Pygoscelis adeliae
GTATGTAAGCTTGGACACATGTAGAAATACCAGTTTATCATGAAATACTTTTTAATTAAAACTGAATTTAGGATAAAGTTCACGTTCGTGTAAATATTAGAGGAATGTACATTTACTGCTTTGGTTTGTGTTGGACCCTTAGCTTTAATGCTGCTGCGTTTGAAATAACTCAAGAATAATCCCATTTGAATCTGCAAACATACCACTAATGCTGCAGAAGTAAAACCTTTGGGAAGTTCATCCTTATGACTATACATTTTTCCCTCTGGCTTTTGTATCATGACTAGTCAGATGCAAAATTGTGTCATTATCAATTCGGTATTGTACATGAATATGGTACACAGCAAAATTACACAGTAAGATATACAAAGTGTCACTGCTTCTTACCTTGCAGACTTTTCAAGAGGCTCAGGAACTTCATATTTATAGTGCATTGTCAGCTGTGATGGTATCTACCCTGCAGTCACATATGGGTCAAGATTTTTTTTTTAAAAAGGGTAGTAATTATGAGGGCTTCTTTGGATGCTTAATTTAGCAATCTTTCATACAGCCCTGCTTCTCAAGAGTTAAACATTAACCCTCTGATGGACAGACCTCTTTAAGGCTCTTTGAAATCACAAAATATACTTTACCAATCACTTTGGAAGACCTTGTTTTATCCCCTAATTGCGGAAGGAGCAATAGGTATAATCGTTACAGTGATGCCATCGATACTAATATCAGTAAACATTAAATTACTAATTTACGTATATATGAGAGGGAAAGGTCAGGGGAAATTTATGCTGACAACATAGATATGTGATTAGAAATTAATCCATATAGGGAAGTGCTTCAAAATAATTTCACCAGCTGCTTCTTAAAGTCTAGTTGTCTCCCTGGTGTATTGGGAATATATCTGTGAGTCAAATCTTCTAATTCCCTGTAGGCAAGTAATAGTTTTTTTTCAGCATCCCAGAAACACATACTTTATAAGCTCACTAACAGAAATATGCTACGGTATCCAGCACTAATAAGTGCAACTAGCTTAGGCAAAGTTGATCTCATGGGTATAACTACTGGCAAACAAAAAGTAACTCATTCACCATTAGTTCCTTTTCTTTCTCTTAACAGGAAGTCACTGGGTTTCATAAAAGATGTATCTATCGTCCACTTTTATTCTGAAAACTGTTCTCGTCTGAAGAATGGTCCAGTGGAAATTCAATTAGTGAAGGACTGAATTAATTACTTGAGAGCTTGGACATAAAGGTATGAGTATAATTAGCCAAATTATTCAATACTATACCTTTCATAGGCAAAGAGCTTGACCTAAGGCAGTCCTCGTCAAATATGGCATAGTTAGTTGTCATCAAGTGTTATTACCCTTTAAAACTTGCGGTTGTATTGCAGAGATATTTATTGATGTATCTTGGAAGATATTGCACCAGAAGCCGTTTTGATCATGATAAACAATTTATAATAAGATTCTTGCCAGGTCTACTTATTTTAAAGTGTGATATTATGGTGAGAAGAGGGTGTGAACTACTGCCAAAGATGAAGAGTATCTTCAGATTATCTCAGTAATGTTCATCACCTGGCCATAACACCAAGCAAATGCTTCTACCTCTGTAATGATAATTCTTCAGAGGAGGCATACCTCACAGATCCTCTCTGACACATTAGTCAACTTTTAAATCGGTGACTCACCTGAGACAAAAACTTTCTCTATTTCAAAACAACTGGCCTGAAATAGCATATCATATACTTTTGGGAATAGCCTCTGTTTCTAATAAATTCTGAATGTCTCTGAGCCTTGCTGGTCATACACAAGTCAGAAATACGATGACACAAACTGCCTTTCAAGTGACTTTCCTTGGTGGGATGAGTGGATTGTGGAAATTCTGATTTTTTTTGCTGAATTATTGTGCATGATGTTTCTGTTTAAGGGGTTGACTGGATCAAGGTGACTGTCTTGAATTTCTTGAACTTACTTATTAGAAGTGACACTGACTTTCAGCCTCGTGGTAAAAAGCTGTGTGATATTTAATCTTAACAAATGTAAGACAAAAAGTGAAAAACATTTGTTTCCTTCATTAGAGTCAATAAAAATATTACAACAACATGAAATCAGACCTTGACACAAAAAAGAAATCAAGACTATGGATATGATTGAAAACTCTTCAATCTTTCAAATTAGAAATCACTAAAAGGGGTTCCATTTATTCCAGAGAAAATATCCGCCTATTAAAAAATGGAAAAGAATCTAATAACTACCAAATTCCAAAGTGTGGTTATATTAAAATACCTTAATTAGTTGTATCTTTTCTTTAATCTGTCTGTCCCCCTCCAGTAGGGACAATGATAGAAGATTAAACTGCAAAGTGGAGATCACTCATTATATGATTGTCTGGAAAGCGACAACTTTACATTGTAAGTAGATAGATAACAAAGCCATCCTTACTGTGCAAGTGGAGTGCACTGATGGCATATATAACACAGACTCGACCTGTAATACTGAACATCTAATTTTAGCTGGCCAGTTTGTGTTCTTTAACAATTCACTTCCCAGTTAGAGGGGAACAGAAAAGGTCAGCTGGAGTTTAGAGAGGTTTATGGAGTGGGTAAAAGATCTAGTTGAACACATTACCACATGACGCCGCTGTGGTCTACACATATTGGGATGGCAGGGTATCTAATGAGAAGTAGACAGCTCACCTATCCCGAAGGATATATAGCATTCCTGTCCATTATGGACAATCGACTTTATGTGCGATTACACTTACTGATCTACACACATCCATTCAAATCCACAGCGATTTGCTTCAGCTGTAAAATATTTTCCACCAGAAATATTTTTCAACAAAGCCCTGCCTCGAAGTATGTTCATAGACTACAAAAAACAACCACGTGAGTACCACCAGCCTAGACCCAGCAGCTGTCAGTGCTGTATAGACAGTTCACAGGGCACACAGACATCAGATGAGTGTAGTGTTACAAATAGTGGTAAAAATAAATTTTAAAGTCAGCAACACATTTCTCTTGACTATTTCTAACCTGTTGTTAGTCTGCCTACTGTGAAAAAGCTACGTATTTTTATTTGTGAAAACCCATCCCCATTTTGAGATATGAAACAGAAATGTAATAGAAAACTCAGAACTCTACAACAGCAGAGACAGAATATTTCTGATTTTTTTGGTTAGTAGTAATAATAATAACAATGTATTTTCTAACATCTCTGGAATCCCCCAGCTACGGGATAGGTAAGCCATTATGATTAGCTTGTAATTAATATGTTAAATCTGTGAAACTTAATTATACGCTCCTGTTATCCTGAAGCATCCTTTTCAGCTTGTTTTAGAACTAAGCCAATCACAGTACCATTTGAATATTCTTGCTGTTAGAGATTTATCATATTTACCAAGATTTTTACAGTAGACTCATACTTCATGCAAAGTTCAGGTGAACCCCTATCTTATTTGAGGAGCAAGCTAATGATCCAAAAGTTGAATCATGGCTGTAGCTTTTTGTCTTACTTATTTTTATTCATGCTATTAAACACCTAAAATATTTGTGCTGCATATCTCTTAAACTAACAAAAAATCCCTCAAACCAAACCTGTGTAGCTTTTTTTTTTGTAGAAAACTGGTCAATAGTACATTAAAATAAAGTGGTCAGGACCCTAATAAAGCATTCATACACCCTTCTAAAGTAATTCTACATCCCTCCATATACGTTTTCATCATCATCCTTTTTTGGTTTTTTTTTTTGTTATGGGCTTAAGTAGTGGGGAAATTAAAACCTACTCAACAATACAATTACATTTCCCTGAAAAATAATCTAAGAAGACTTAACTGTGATTTTATCACTGATTTATGTTCTTAAGTTCCCATCTGTAAGTATATATCACTATATATATAATTTCTCATAAATTGGTGTATCTTTATAGACAGAAGATACCTTTTTGTTTGTCCAATTCCCTCATATATCCTATCAGATAAATATATTTCTGTATGAACTAAGCAGACTTAAAAAAAAACATTTTATGCAAATTCATTTTTCATTTTCTTGGCATTATCAGACATTTATTTAAAAGCAACTTGCTATGAAAACAAGATCTATGAAGGCTAGTGTATTCTAAATTAGTTTTTGAGATCCCCATTATAATATAACTATTCATTGAAAAAGACTCTGATAAATGTCCACTTTGATCTGCAAGGCTGGTGTGATGCTCTAAATGGAAATGGGAATCCATGGGAAGGAGCCTGATTGAACCAGATATACCAGAAGGAAATTAAGATGCAAGAGATGTGGTTTAATCAGGCTGCAATTGTACTAATTTAACTCATCTGGGAAGTGTAGGGCCATAACTTGGACAGTGCAGATCATGATTATTTCTTTAATCATTTCCACCTGGTAGGAGGTAACGACTATCTACCCTCTGCAGCTGGTCCCGTGCCTGTTTGCAGAAGAGAAATTTAGGCTGCAGCAGAAGTAGATGCTCTTCTTAAATGCGTGGGCTGCCAAAGGGTATGACTGACCCTGGACGAGGCATGTGTCATACCAGTGCCAGAAAGCGTACTGGAGAGAGCAAAATGTGGAAGTATATAGGAGTATAAAATGCAAAGTTCCTAAGCCACCATGCTAAATCCCCAACAGGGAAAAGGGGTTACCTGCTTGCTATTGCAGCTCAGCTGCCTAGTTTCTTGAAGGTGTGCCTCCCCCCAAGGCTAATTTCAAGCATGATTTATCAGGGACCCAAAACCCAATGGGTGAAGAACTCCACTAGATACCTGACATCTGCCAGCTGCAACAGCATGAACCCAACTCTATTCCAATAAATCTCTAAAATGTAGTAAAAAAATAAAACACCTTGCTATTTTAAAAGATTTCTGATCCTTTATAAGATAACTTTTGCATAAAAACTGATGCCATATTAATTCTAGGACTGGGATGTTGAGAGTTGCTATTCTGAGTGTGAGGGGACTCACACTTCAGGACTCATGCTTCATTATAATTAATACAATTTATATACACAAACTATATGCATCAATGATTTACACATAAATGATTCTTCTCTATGTACTTTAATGTATGTCTTCATGAATAAATCTGCTTTAGATATTCTCTATCTCCTCCGGTATCTTAGAAGTTCCTTGTTTGTTCCCGCCTCTGAGTGATACTGTATTGTAACAACCCCACAACCAGGCACAGCAGCACAACTGAGGGAAAAATGAACACTGACATGGGCCAAAACGGGGTTAGGACTTGGGTGCCAGCTTTGTTGTGGAAAAAACATGTCATTGCAACACCAGGCTCCAATTTTTCCACTCTTTAAAGTACCTACTAATGTATTTTCTACACCAGTCCCTTTGAACATCCCCCCACTAGTTTTACGCTGATGGGAAGTGCACTGTAAGCATCAGTCTTGCATCTTTTCCTTTTTCATGTCCAACATGGAAGAATTAATTGCCCTACTGATGTTCTTCCTTATCTACATCACGGTAAGGTCATTGTTTATAAACTCTTTCCTCTGTGGAAAAGGAAATACGTGCATACAGAAAGCAAGATGTTACAAATACAATATTATTGTTCTATGAAATAGGGAGGGAAACAACATACTGAAACCTACTTTCCATAAATCTGTCAGTTTTCTGGAATGAATTCTGAGACACGCTGAAGCCAGTAGCAAAATTCCCATAATATTTTGGAATGCACAGTAATAGAAAACGAACATACCTCTGCAAAATTGTTTCCTTTCGTTTGACAATTATCTCATTTCAAATGACAAACCTAAGCATTATGAAAGTAGGTATCTTTTCAATATATGATATTGGAAAAGTTTGAAATTGAAGCCTGTGTAGCAAAATGCAAGGCATCTTTGACTCCCAGTGTCTCCTCACGAATACTCATCATCTTTCAGCAGTGTCTAGGTATTAGCAATTTATTTGATATGACTACAATAAAAGCTTGTTCTTTAGAGCTTTATCCTGTGCTATTTGAAGTCAATAGGAGTTTTGTCATTGGCCTTAAAGGAAGTGGGGTCAAAATCCTAATTAACAGTGTCAGCTCCACCTATCAATCAAAGGTGGACTATTCATAATGAAACATAATTACCAGAACAGGTTAAAATGCAAAGTTAAGTATTAAAAGAGAATATGTGCAGATGAAGTGTAAGATCTACACCTTTGAGATGCTGAATACTTTCTGACACATTTTGGTTATTTAGTTATTATTTTATATCTTGGAGAGGTTGCCTAGGCTTCTGTACAGAGGGTGTTTGTAAGCTCACACCCCTGGATAGCCCTGAAATCAGCTCCCAGACCCCCAGGTACTGCACAGAGCTCCCTTGAGGCTCTGTTCTCTTCTGGCCCTGTGATAATGCCGTTATAGGGGTCCTTCTTTGGGTTCTCTGCGTGATTCTGTACAGAAAGTTCTCAGCTAACAAGTAAAAGCAACTTCTCCCTCCCAGCTCATTCAGCCCTTTGTACTCAAACTTGGAGAGGCTATCTGTGCAGATTCCTTCTTGCAGTTATGAAGAATTTTCTGTATTAAAAAGAGTGAATAAAAAGTGAATAAAAACAGCGGAAAGAATTTGCAGTAGGGTAGTGCATACTGTGTGACAATGTGTGTAAATGTAAGCATAAGTAATTTAGAATGGAAATATCCTCTTTTGGATTGCATTTTGGTTGTCTCCCTAGAGTTAAAGTGCATGCATACCCACTGCCTAACTGCAATAACATAGTTTCTCTATTTCATACGGCCCGACTTTCTTTTATTTTACATATGATCACTGTTTAAATCGTTTTGATTTGTAGTATGTTCACGTCTTATCCTCAAGACATTCAGTATCTCAAAAGGAGAAACAAAATATATGGTATATAATGATCTCCCTATAAAAATCTAAGCGTAATTCCTCATAACTTTATGTATAATTGAATAAGCAAAGGAATCCCAACATGGGTTTTAGGATTATTTAGGAATATGAAATTGGTAAGAGTATTAAACAAAAGCCATAGGAGATAATCCAAAGAAATGTACAAAAAAACTCCTTGGGCCTTGCGGTACAAAACCTTTCATAGGAATTTGCTTGAAGTGTTATCAGCTCTAAATGAATGAGGTGTATAACAATAGAGCAGCATACACAATGTAACAAAAGGTATGCATAACATTTCTTCAGAATAAGTGTTTTCAGCATATGTATGCTTAAGCAATTAAGTGAAAAGCTGATATTTAAGACTGAAAATAGGCAAACCTGTGGGAATAATATTTTATAGTTAACAAGAAAGGTCTGGCCTTATGTTTTATTTAAAGGAGATTAACCTCTATAGGCTAATAGCTGTCAGCGTCATTTGCTTTCCTTGTCTCTACATATGGTGAAAGGCATCCTTAAAAAAGTTCACAGGGAAAAAAAATGAAAAAAATATTTCGGATAAACAATTATGTTTCTGAATAGCAGCCAAGAGAAAATGGATGTCTGGTTCAATATACATCACTCTTTATTACCAAAAATCTCTGGAAAACAAACTACATTGGTAGGGTGTTCAAAATAACGTAAATGAATTAGGATACTGTGTCTTACTGAAAACAAAAGTAAAGAAAACAACACCCTAGGGCCATACAGGTTTCTTTGAAAGTGCCGCATGTCTGCAGCCTTCTTGTCTTTGGGAAATGAAGAGAGGAAATGGCCCGGCTAGGCTCTCAGAGCAGACACAGTCTCCAACTGGCCATCCCTATGTGGAGGTGCAGGTACACAGGCTTTGCACTTCCCTGGTGCCCAGAGCTTTCGGGGAGTTTCGTCAGCAGAAGAGACTGAGGAGGAAGGAGAGAATTCACAGAAATTTTACACTCCTTTTTGCTACCAGGGAAGTGACTAACTGAATTGTGGTGTCTCCCTGTAGGTCTTGTATTAGTCACTGGGAAGCTGCTCGTCTCGGAAAGATGTCTACTCCTGAGACAATGATAAGAAGTGTTGTAGCTTTGTACCATAGTCCACTGTAAATCCTGAGGATTAGACTCCCAGCTTCCAAAAACTTAAAATAAGTACATGTAAAACTGCTAACATTTCCTAGTAATTTTGGATTTTCTTTGTCTTCTTCAACAATATGTTTTCCCAAAATTTAATTAATTGGTGACTCATTTTTTCAAAAATTAGTCTTGTTCAATTTAACCTTCAGAAGTCTTTTTGGAACGGAAAAGGCTTTGGCTTCACAGAACCAGAAGCTTAAAGTTACCTAGAAAATGTAGAAAAAAAATAAATTTTAAATTCCTAACTGGTTTATAAGGAACCCATTAAATTGAGATACTGCCCATTGAAGACTTGAGACAATAGCAATGGCATTTGCCAGAATAGTTAAGCAGTACTAATTTAATAATATATTAGACTAAAATTCTAATTATGATTTATTATGTCTCATAATAATGTACTTGGAAAAGCAAATCCAGCCTCCTGACTATTAGCATTTGAAGGAGATGCTGAACATTTGTAAGGTAATTTTAAAAAATAATAACATTTCTGATACACAAAACTGAAATGCATTGAAGATCCCTTGATAATGTTAACATATCAACAAGGAAAACCAAACTCTTTACAAAAGTAAATCAGATGCAGTAAATAAAATCAATGCAAAAACCTAATTAACCACTAAAATATAATTTAAAGTAAGATTTAATGTATAATACTAATTTATGAAAAGTAATTGTTAAGTTAGCAGAGGGTAAAAAAATACTTGAAATTTAATTAAATTCCAAAGAATAGCTAGTTATCTTCTTATCTGATTGTTTTTAAAATGCTACTAGACCTCCCGGTGAAAGTCCTCCAGAAAGTGTGCTGGTTTCTAGGACTTCCTTTATGATCGTTACTAACTTCTGTATATTCCTCATTTGACACAAGGCCTAGAGATGAGTGAAAAGTGTCTGAAAGTAGCCTTTGCCCAATATTTCTTCTGAAACAATGACACAGAGATCCTCCAGAGATTAATCAAGGTTTTGAGGACTGTGGTTCTGGATCTCAACACCTAAATCTTACCCGTGTCACACTTTGGGCACCAACCCCTTTTGTAGATCATGCTATAAGTAAAGCAGAAGAAGTCAGCAAACTGAACCTAGGTCTCTTAAAGGCTTAAATTAGTACAGTCATCATGGGTCCAGTCTTCCCCTCATACAAATGTGCTAAATATATATTTAAATATAGACCACTCTAAAAATTATTCTCTATATATAGAATCATTGTGGGTAAAATAAAATATGCCAGTTCCTTGCCTTAGAAAATAGAACCTTTTTTAACAATGGAGACAGAACCAATGCTGCCTAGAGCGATGGCAAAATGAGTTAACAACAATCCTACCAAGCGACTGTCTTCATTAAAGCATATTATTTAATATAAAGCTTGTGTAAATTAATCCAGATCATATATAGGAAAAGAAGGATGGCTAATTTCTACTTTTAAAGGAAAAAATTGACATTTTAATTCAGAACTCTTATGTTTCTAAGAGTCCTTGACTTATAATGATAGGTTGCATTTTGAATAAATCAATTGCAATGTTCTCCACTGGGAATATATAATCCATCTGAAACCTCAGATTTCATTGCATACCACTAGCATATTCATGTCTTCTCTATAATTGCAATTATTTTAAAAAATGGAAGAATCAAAAATAACTCTGTTTTCAGGATTATGTCTGGACGTATAAAATAACAGCTACTCGAGGCAGTATATCTACTTCATCTCACAGAGCTGAGGACTGAGGGCAATATTATTTCATGAGAAAATATCTTGGAATTTTGCCTAGCTTTTGCCTGCCTGTACTTCATTTTTGTTCTGTTTCATAGTTGTCTGGTGTGCATTCAGCCTAAAATTCTATTCCTTAAATGGTCAAGGCCAATAAACATCTCCCAATCTACTTGACATGATGAGTTAAGAGATGAGGCTGACCTGAGGATGAAGAGATGAGGAATGACTAAGATGGCAGGAGTTAGCTTTTGCTGGGTCACAACTTCATATTATTTGAAATAGCAAACATTTTTTGATCACCCTTTTTTTTTCCTCATTAAATCCCCCACTGCCTCCCAGGAGCTTGTTCAAGGAGTTACAGTAGAACACTGCTTTTAGACGAGAAAACGTTTGTGTTTGTAAGTCATCTTTCTTTTGGCATTGTATGCCTTACAGCAAAACAAGGAAGAAGCATTTCTCTCACTCTACCCAGTGAAAGTCTCGTATCTGCTTTTCTCACTGAGAAGTAGGGGTTTTGTAAGGGGAGGTTTGAAGTCAATTTAATAAATGACTGTTTTGTTGGGGTTTTAGGCCAATGACTCATGTTAGCTTTTGGGGTCTCTTTTGTTCTGATGACTTTTGCCTTTGTCCTGGTTTCAGCTGGGATAGAGTTAATTTTCTTCCTAGTAGCTGGCATAGTGCTGTGTTTTGGATTTAGTATGAGAATAGTGTTGATAACACATGATGTTTTAGTTGTTGCTAAGTAGTGCTTACACTAGTCAGGGACTTTTCACCTTCTCACGCCCTGCCAGCAAGAAACACAGCCAGGACAGCTGACCCAAACTGGCCAAAGGGATATTCCATACCATGTGATGTCATGCTCAGTATATAAACTGAGGGAAAACTGGCTGGGGGGGCTGCTGCTCCGGCACTGCCTGGGCATCGGTCGTTGGGTGGTGAGCAATTGCATTGTGCAACACTTGCTTTGTGTATCATTATTATTGTTATTGTTGTTATCATTATTTTATTTCAATTATTAAACTGTTTTTATCTCAACCCATGAGTTTTTCTCACTTCTACTCTTCCAATTCTCTGCCCCATCCCACTGGGGGGCCGCGGGGGGAGTGAGCAAGCAGCTGTGTGGTGCTCAGTTGCTGACTGAGGTTAAATCACAACAGCCTTTCTGGTGGTTGACGTCACATAAAACCTCTGTTTTCATTATGTTTTTGCAATGGTTGTTCCTCCTCTTCCCACCTTGAGAAGATGTAGTTTACATCAACTGAAAAGAAGAAAATATAATTGAATGATCTTATTATTTTTCAGTGCTTTTCTCATGTTCTGAATTTCTCTTACCTCTTGCTTTTGTGTTCAGTCTCTCTTTGTTTCTTATTTGCTCTCATTTTTTTCTAGTGCTCTGTATTTCATAGAAGCAATAGCAATGGAATAAATGCAAGATCCTTTTGTAGGCATTAGCATGACAGCTGAACTTATTGAGTGATCTCTTTGCCCAGCACTACCTCTGTAGCAGCCAGCCTCACTATCAGGTTTTACAAGCTGTGTCTTATTTACTAAATCACACAGATAAAAAAAAAACATTTTCACCTTTTTTCCTACACACTTGTAACATACAATCAGTGCAGAATTTTACCAATAGCAAGCTTTTTGCAGAAATGTTCTGTTTCTCTCTTATGCTTTCAGTACTAGGCTCTCAAAATACATTGTAAAAAGCAACGACTGGATTTTGACGCGCTCATATGTTGATGCCCAGAGCATAGGTGAAGGAGTGCAGAAAGGCCGGGAGAATAACCTGTGCACAGCCTCCATAAAGGTTGGCCACAGCAGACAGTCCTGAAGCTGATGACATGGAGCAGTTTCTCCCTCCCAAAACAAGTAAAGCAGAAGCCCAGCCTGGTCCAGCAGATCCCTGTGCTTGCAAGGAGCCCTCCCAGCAGGCATACTTCCCACCTGCAGCCTCGCATCAGGCTGAAACAAAAGGCACTAAACACCCGGCTAATGTTACATTCAGCATGGGATAAAGTGCAAAGCAGAGAAAAACAGGAGTGAATTAATATTAGCGTGAAGCCTTGATTGCAAAGACAGGAATGTTGACCCTACTATAAGTTAGTAAAAGCATTTAAAAACATTTCCAAAATACCCACAGAGACCTCTGTAAATTGTGCTCTAACATGATAATTATATGCTCTACGGAGGTCCTTCTTGTGATTCATTTTCTTGTGATGTAGGAAAAATGATAACCACTCTTCCACAGAGAAAAATTCAGTTCATCTGACCAAGCACAACATCTTCAATGCTTATATTGAAAGAGTTATCCAAACTTTATCCAAAGCGGAGAGAAACAGACCTTCTAGGTCCTGATACGTATCACCCTAATGGATCTGTATAAATCAGGTCATGTGAATCACTCTGTAGAAATGCCATTAGGTGTAAAAAGAGACGCATGACTAACTACACGTGGACACCGAGTGTTAGAAGAGGTGTTTCCTAGAAGGATCTCTGACTGCCTCCCCTGCTGCCTTGATCAGCAGTCCAGGGCAGGAGAAATAATTCTCTTATTGTTAAGATTAGGTCCACCTCCCCTTTCAGTTTCTTCAATTTTAATATTTTATATTCAAATCAAATAGCAGTGTCTTATTTTTCAAGGGGGAATTGTATCTATGAAATCAATGCTTTAAAGTCATGTCAATAGATGAGTTTTGTCCCATCCTCAGCTTCACCAAACAAATATATTTGAATACAGCTCCCTGTTTGTGAATTCCCAACAGCACTGGAACATGGCAAGGCGTGTCTTGTCTGAACGTCTGGCTTTGGATTTAAACTGCACTAATTGCTTTCACCTCCTCCCAAGCATAGACAGATAGGGTACTGTGTTCACTGAAAAATGCCACTTCCAGCATGTGGTTGGCATAACGTTTCATAAAATCTACTTTAAAAATGTATTTCTGACCAGAAACAGAACACCAAAATACTTCAAGCATCTCTCCCTGCCCTCCATATGACTCATATGATTCTTGCTCTTAGAGATTGGAAGCTATTTCAGATAAATAGGATAAAGAGAAAAGAACTACCAGATCAGGATAATTTCACATATGGATGTTTGTACATAAATACATTCCTAGTCTGACTCTGTGATGTGAGCAGATCCATTAGCTTCAAAGTGAACTGCACCTGTAACTATATTTACAAGATTATAATATTAATTAAAAATACACATATGCTGTGGGGCATTTTGTGTGAAAGAATCCTTTCCACTTCACCAATTTTGTTCTAACAGTTATTAATTCTGTGCAAAATGATTAAGAAGTTTGGACTAAAATGCATTAAAGAAATCTCTTTCATGGCAAGCTAAAGTATGCATAGCAAATGTACTGCAGTTTTGTCTCCAGTAATTGCAGATCACAGTTTTTAAAGAGATCTATTTCACTTGATCTGGTAATCACATAAATTAGGCAATGTTTGCAGTTCATCATGAGACTAATCCTGAAAAAAATGAACCATGATGTATTTTTTTCTCTCTTTTTGAACCTTAATATAAAACCTTGCCACTGTCTTTATTTGTAGAAGAAAAAAGCCATTAGATTATATTATGAGTTATTGCTGTTTATTACTCGTATTACAGTGGCACCAGGCTGCCTCACATTAGATGACATTTCCATTATATAATAACACATTATAAACTTTAGGTAGATTACAGTCCAAAGTGGAAAGACAGATCAGGGAATTACTCAGAGTTCCTCATTTCCAGTGGAAAGAAAAACAAAAAACCTGATTGATAATATGCACTCCGGAACTGAAGCAATATAACTAACTGTAGGCATAGAAAGAGTCTCTTTCCTGATCAGGAAGTATAAAGGCTCTAGTTTAATATTAAGCACATTACTCCTTTTGAATAAACAAGGACATATTTTTAAGATTAAGCATGTTCTCCAGGGCTTTCTTAATTGGCAACCAAACTGACTTATACACAATCACACACAGAGTTTATGACATACAGGATACAGTAAATCACGGTGAAGTATATCAGCTCTAAGATTTCTGTCTTCCATGAAAACAATTGAAAAATAATATTTTTAGATATTAGATACTCATATTAATTTCCATAATAACTAAATACATAGTTACATGTAACATGGTATCTAACATAATCCCTTCCATTTTATTTGCCACCATCAGATAGAAATTATGTTTCCCAGAATCCAATAATCAAAAAATATATAGCTGAGCATTTCTGAGAGGGTGCCTAGAGCTGAGAATCTTACAGCTTGACTGGGACATGAAAGATGTCAACTAAGGCAGACGGCAACAGATGAAAAGCTAGTATTTGCTGTTAGTTTGATAAGAGGGTGAGTGCTCCAAAGTTCACTCACAATTCTCCAGTATCTTGCAATAACTAAAAAGTCTTTTCACAGAAACACAATAACACATTTTATATAAAAGTTACAATTTGGTAACCTTTCACAATTTCACTGCCTCCATTTCATTGCATAGGACCATGATGGGATCCCTTTGAAATGCTGAGATAAGAGACCAAAAAAAGAAAAAAGGACAGACAGAAAGTGTGGGAGGGGAAAAAAAGGTAAAAGGTTTCTGCTCAGGGATCTAAATTAATACATTATTGATCAAAACTTGAATCAGCAAAGTTCAACAATTTGGTCACAACTGGCCTTTATTCTTTCCATCAATTCATATACAGTCAATATCCTGTAATATTGCTACTTTGAAAATATGTCTAGAGGAAAAATGTGCTTGAACAATGCATTCCAGTTAACATATCTGACTGTAGCTAAGGTATTAATTTTTTTCCACTTATCAAAGAAATAAATAGGACCTATAACACACACAAATGGCACAGGTACTACTGCAAGTTTGGGCACTAATATGTAGCTGACATTGGTGAAATCTGTACCAATCTCAAGCTTGAAGCATGAAAGAATGATTTAAAAGAAAAAAAAACATATATTGCTGGAGTTAATGCTTCCAATTCTTATTGATTCCCAAGGAAATAATATCTTCCGAGTACCTTAAGCCAGCGCTAACATGCTATGTAACTTCATTCACCATATCATGTTGAAATTAGCATTAGGTGACTATAGCTAAGTGTAATTAGCTGTGTATATTAGATGCACAGATATGCACCCTATAGTTGATTATACTAATTTTCAGCCAGAAGTGGCTGACATGCTTGCATTTACACAGTGCTCTGTGCACTGATATTGCCTAAGTTCTCTGCGTCTGTGGCAATCCCCCTCTGGGGCAGGCAGTGCCAGGGAGGCACAAGCACGCTGCAGGTGAGATGCACCCCACAGCCCTGCTCGGTTTAATGGGAGCATGCCACATTCATCACTGGGGCTCAAGTGCCATACAGGATCTATAGGGTCACTGCCAGTGGAAGTGACAGCATACTGAGTGCTTACAGGATTCCGAGTAGTTTGTCCAATCAGGTACAAAACAATAGCTAAAAAAGAAGGTATTAGTGATGATACAGTGGAAAAAATGTGTCAGAAAAAGGGACTTTTCAGTTAGAAACCAATTATTGATAATAGTTAATAATATGTAATATATATAACATAGAAATAATCTGTATATTATATAGACAGCAGTTAATAGCATAACAGTGAGTGTTAGATGTGTTGTTTGTCTGTTCAGTTACAAAGAAAAGATAATCTTTTGATCCCTTGGAAAATGCTTATTTGAAGATAGCTGGACTGGGAACAAAGTACTACACAAACTATTTCATTTTGCTTTTTCTATTCTATGTGCAATTAAATAAAAAAGATAGTTGTGCTGTTGATTAGCTACGGAGTTGTGTAACACCTTCTGCTAATTTGCAGCAGATCTGGCTGTATAGAGAAATGGAAATGTGCAGAGAAACATTTTTCATTTCCTTTTCCATTG
>NW_008824035.1:193591-204240 GCF_000699105.1 Pygoscelis adeliae
TTATAATTGTCTTTTTTTTACTTTTTTCTTTTTTCCCTTCTTTTTCTCTGTTTATTTTCCCTTTTTCTTTTTTCTTTTTCTCTTTTTTCCTTTTCTTCTTCTTCTCTCTCTCTTTTTTTTTTTTTTTTACATAGCTAGAAAAGCAGGAGAAGCTGCAAGACAATGAGGCCAACACCAAACAATAACGCAGCATTCCCATCCCCAGCAAAGCTTTGCTAGCTACCCAGACTTAACGTCAAAAGCCCTGTTAATGTAATGTGACAGGTATGAGTGAGCCAAGCAGTCCAGCTTTGGACTACTCCCTACCTCCTTCCCCTCCCTCTGCATTTCTCATAAAGGGAAGGGAAAGGAGTGCCTGCCTTGAAATGCTGCTGGGGTGGGGATGCGATGGGGGTGGGGTTATTATGGAAGGACAGCAGCATCCTGACCTTGATTTCAGCAAAGGGGAAATCTGTGTTCTGATGGCCCATAAGTTTGACTTGTAAATGCTGAGATGGTTGGCTATGTTATATTAATTGCCATTTGAATTACTTCTTGCCATCCACTACAAGGATGACAACTTTCTGCTGTTAGTGCCAGGATCTTAAAGGCTGACATCTCAGCTTCCTTCCCCCACCCTTATGCTGTTAGTAGTGAATATGAGTGCTGATGAATATGAAACTGGAACTTCTGCATGTTGTAGCAATAAGCCCATTATAAATTCAGTTTACAGCCTGACTTCTGTTCTCTGAGGAGGTTCTAAAGAACTTATTACCAGTTTGGTTTTGCTGCTTGCTAGTGCTTGTGAGCATGTATGTACAAGAAATTACATTAAAATGATATATTAATCTAGTAATATATTAATCTTCCATCCTGAGAAAGTTCTGCTAGAGAACCACTGGGGTATAAAGAAAAATGAATTATAAAGAACAGTACTGAACAGAAAGAAAGGACTATTAAAAATGGAGCATTTTAATTGACCATTCCAGCCTTCTTCAGCACTTCACTTTAATTCAAGGGAAAGGCAATAAAAAATATCTATTTCCTAAAATGAGAGATATGTTATCCATTGCTTTATAGTAATAAATAATTCCTGTATATGTTTCCTTACCTGCTTCCAGTGATAAATCTGTAAGTGTGAATCCTTTGTTTAGTTACTGTTTTTTTAACTAAAGATAATAATTCAGATTGCAACATGTTCATTTGTCCAAACATTAGAGCAGTAGCTATGGCAGAGACTAAGCAGTTTACTGTCACACAGTGTATTTTACAGCGGTTCTGAGAGATGCCATGCGTAGTTGTTATGAAAGCTTCCTTTTAGACCTCATTCTAATTCAATCCATTTTTTCTCAAACAGTTGAGCCGTCTTTTATGCAATTTCATTGTCTGTTTATTTGTAGTGGACCATCCCAAGACTTTAGCTATGGGCATCAGCCTAGTGAGAAATAGTGTGTTGGATTTTGTTTATCTGTTGCTGTTTGTTACTTGTTCATAAGTCAAGTGCTGCTTAGAAAATGAATTGCAAAAGCATCATTTTGGTGGCTATATTGTCCCACACGTGCACAAGGATACCACTGGTTTCACCCACACCCCAAAGGACCAAGATAAAATTTTAGTTTCACATTCAGACAGAAGTTTGAACGAAAGTGTTTTTTTTCAGATCATATGTCTACTGCGAATATCTTGGTCCAAGGCAGAATGCACAAAATTTTATCAGACAGCTTGCTCCACAGGCCAGAGAAAACAGTCAGCAGAACTTAGAGTGTGTTTTGTAGGTGTCCTGGTTTCGGTTGGGATAGAGTTAATTTTCTTCCTAGTAGCTGGCATAGTGCTGTGGTTTGGATTTAGTATGAGAATAATATTGATAACACACTGATGTTTTAGTTGTTGCTAAGTAGTGCTTACACTAGTCAGGGACTTTTCAGCTTCTCATGCCCTGCCAGTGAGAAGCTGGGGGGGGCACAGCCAGGACAGTTGACCCAAACTGGCCAAAGGGACATTCCATACCATGTGATGTCATACTCAGTACATAAACTGGGGGGAGTTGGCCGGGGGGCAGTGACCGCTGCTCAGGGACTGGCTGGGCATCGGTTGGCGGGTGGTGAACAATTGCATTGTGCATCACTTATTTTGTATATTCTTTTATCATTATTATTATTATTTTCCCTTCCTTTTCTGTCCTATTAAACTGTCTTTATCTCAACCCATGAATTTTACTTTTTTTCCCCCGATTCTCTCCCTTATCCCACTTCGGGGGGTGAGTGAGTGAACAGCTGTGTGGTGTTTACCTGCCTGCTGGGTTAAACCACAACAGTAGGGCACACTATAAGATAAGGAAGTAGGGCATAGATTCCTGTGTTCAATCGTTCTGCTTTATAACCAAACACATATATGCCAAATCACGTGGAAATGTGCAAACTCCTTAAACACTATATAAGAGGAACTCCTCTTAACTCTTCTGGCAGCAAAAGATTAATGAACTGAAATTATTTTAAAACAATGGAGATCCTTTAAATAAAGTCTGTGAGGCTTCAGAAGTTCAGTCTGGAAAAACACAACAGGTTTTCAGTGTTTCCTATTATTGATAAACTCAAATACCAGGTTGTCACACATTTGGGTATGTATGTAGTGAGTCTCTGAGGCAGGGGAAGGGGTGGAAGCAGAGTGACGGGAGAAACACAGCAGAGCCATGTGTCTAAGGTTACTGTGGCAAGAATGATGGTAGCTGTTATCATGTTTTGTGTAGATAGACTCCAAAGCCTTATTAGGTCCAACAGTCCAAATAATCCATGTGGGGTGTGATTTACATAGGCTATCACCCTCATTGCTTCACAAGATGCCTCGTCCCAGCTCTTACAACCGGCAATAGTCGTATTGCAGGTGGTGTGGCAGCAGTTTGATTGTCACCAGTAGCGGTGTCCCTGTGTATTAATTCATGTCAGGCCATGTGCATATGTAGAAGCAGTGACCATTCCTCTCCTACTTTGATAGCCGGCATCCTTACCCTTCTCAGACACACACCTCCAAAAATCCTCGCTGTCTGCAGACCTTGCTGCTCCCCTGCGTGTGCCCAGCTGCACTCCCTGCTCCACCAGCTTCTCGACATCTCATCAACCCTCTTCTCCTACCTTATCCTGCTTTGCCTCTTCTGCAGTCCTAGGCAGCAAATCAATATTCTGGCACTTGTTGGCTCTGAACAGATCACTTGGCAACATTGATCTGGAAACCTTTTCTGGGGAGAAAAGGTTTGTATCTCTGTGATAAAAGCTCTCCTAAGAATGTCTGCCAAGCGTCTGGGCAGAAAACACTTCAGTGCCTCTTACAGAACCTATAGGACCAGCCTAAAAATGTCAGAGGGAAAGGGAAAAGCAGTACACACCATTTAAATTAGCCTGTGAATTTGATATCCAGTTTCTATGGGAATTAAGTCCTTTTTTTCTTTTTCAGGATGGACTGATTTACATGTGAACTTTTTCTTTTTAGATGGTTGTATATTTGAAGTAATTTATTTCCAGTGATTTATTGTCAAAGCAATGTTTCTGTTGGTGCCTAATGTTATTGATAATGTAGATATTCATTGGTGTCTTCAAAGGTGGTAAATCAGTACTCAGACCTAATAAGAGAACAATCATTATCTTTGCAGCTTATAAAGGTGAAATATAAAAATACTGATATACAGAGAAGTCCTTCAAACACGTTTTGATGCCTTTATTAAAATACAACTAAAAGGTATAGCATAAAACAATAACCACAAATTTAAATATACACCATTAAAATCTCACCATAACTACTTACACTCTTGCTATGAACATCTTCCCTTCCTAGCACAATATTTAGAGCTCTCTGGAATCACTTGGATCTTGATCTCTGAAAACCATTCAGAAATCCAAGGACAAATATGATGGAGTTATTCTGGTTCTCACTGACAGCTGAAAAAACCCTTCTCTGTCCTTATTAAAGATAATCATTATTATTTCATCTGTTAATGTCAGAGGCAGAAACACAATATTATATTCTGTTGCCTTCCAAGGTTTTTGGAATAGTAAATAAGTTACTTTTCCCCAGAGATTTGAAAATAAATGTCCTCTGGAAATCTGGCAAGATAAAAGAGCTCCAGATAATACCAAACTGAAACCCAGCATTTTTTTATGCGCAGTTTTTACTTTCCTGATGTGAAACAAATCCTATACTTCAAAGCATTTCATTTTTCAAGGTCAAATTGAGGATCTAGTTGCATTTTCCTGTACACTTCAATGACTAAAAAAGCAACTCAACCCACTTGTTGCCTTTGAAAATCTCAGTGAAGGACTTTCCCAAGCAAACTTCCAAAGTGGTCCAACAATAGAACAAAGCAAGTTTCAGTGGCTTCAGGAGCCATCAAAAGGTATATCTTTATTGCAGGGCCACGTTCACCAGTGAAGAGAAAAAGTCATGCACGTGCCTCTTTGGCACGGCCGTCTATTAACCCAATTTCTTCTTTCTTACCTTTTCTCTACTTAAAAGAAAGGAAGTGTTCAAAAGCGAACTTGCTAAAAGGAAGTGTTTCTGGTTACCTAGCTACTGGAAACATATATTTAACTGTAACAATGAGAAATACATATGGACAGAGCTATTCTCCTTCAGATGTTTCCAACCTTAGTATCTGTCAGCAGCTGAAAGCTTGTTTTAAAAGAAGTATAGTTAAAACATGTATTCTCCAATGCATTTGTAGACCTTGCTTTAATTTAAGTTGCCTTTCAAAAAAAAGAAATGTTACATTTGATTTTATGTTAATACCCTACAATGTGTTTCAGCTTTCGATCTCTTTACTGTAAGAAAGTGCTATAGTGCACTGGTATCATCAGTCCTTGTAGGACGTATTCTTTCCCTCCACAGCATGACTTACCTCTTCTTTGCTAGAATGTGTTTCTTTAATCCGTTACTGAGGACATGATGTTTCTGTGGTTTTGCTGCCTTATTTTGAGTTTGGTAAACATGAAAAATGGACTTTGGCACTTGAAATCTTAGAAGCATTTGTGAGCCTGGGCTGCTTACTGTGCTGGACACATAGAAGCTGCTGACTCTGATTTTTTGCAAGTGTCTATAATCACTAACAGCATTGAATTTCTATCCTCTGTTCAGTGGTTGAATAGTTCCAGGATATTGCTTGGTGAGGAAACAACGGTGTTAGGACAATCCTCAGCAATTGGGAGTCCACACAAAGAAAAAGCATGAAGACAAAGTACTTTCTTGCCTTTCTGGGAGACTCTGGTCCAGACTACAACCTTCACTTGATCTATATGCTTATTTTTATTACCATCATTTTCTTTCTTTTACAGAACTATTAATTTTCCATGGACAGCAGTGTTCATTTTATACCTATGTGTATATTATGCCTGCTTTAAAAAATGGCAAAAATAAAAATTTTAAATGTTTTATGAATGCCTGAAGGCCCCTATTAATATCCACAGTGTGGTATAGAGCAGGACTGCCAAGTAAACTTACACCATTAGCATCTATTGAGTTGTCTTGGAAACAGAAGAAGGAATCCCACCTCACAGCAAGACCGTGTTGAATGCCTTAACTGTTTGTGACTGATTACAGTTAGCAGGTAACTACCTGCTACAATGTATGAAATGTATGACCATTTCAGGATGGGATTGTCATTCTGGCTATGTAGGATCTGCAGTCTTCAATCTTTTTGAAATGCTAGGCATAAACTAATTTGCTTTGCTGGACTTTGGCCATACTCAGATCTTTTTTTTCAAGTTTTACCACTGGTGGCCCCTCAGAGTTTTACTAGAGTAAAACCTCTCAGAGGCCTCTCAGAACCATTTTCATATTTTCCCCTTTCTATAGTTCTAGTCTTTTTCCTTTTTATAGCGTGTAAATGCATACTGCAAACAAAACATTCAGTGCAGTTAAATGTGAAGGGATCAAATACATATATTTTCCTTGCTTGTCCTTCCCTGTTATGATTACTAAACCTGCTCTGAGTCAGAGCTTTTAACAGAGTATTTTAAAAAATGTTGGCTGAGGTAGTGTGTGAAAACTTATAGGAGAGAGGGATATCTGTCTGTAAGTAGTTTCTTGCAGCAGCACCTCTTTCAAACAGTAATGTTTCACTATCTAAGAGTACTTCTTATCATGTTATATTGCCCCTTCTTGCAGTTCTTGTTCCATAAATAATTTTTCTCTTCTTTTCTGTGGTCCCAGGTGCCCAGTGCTTTATTGAATAAAGAAGCTGATAAGTAAACCTAAGTAAGTTGTAGAGCTTCTTGGAACATCAGGCCTCCTTTCCTTCTTTCCTTTTTAAAAAAAAAAAAAAAAAAATCCTGCTTTTTGTCCACTTTTGACAGAGGTAAGACTTATGGAGAGAAGCACTGATAGCATTCGGATAGCAATAGCAAGGAAAAAATACATCTTCCAGAAACATGGGCAATTATCATAACATCGGTCCCTCTCCTGGCATCATCTAAAAGATTGTAGTCCAGAAGTCAAAATTTAACTTACTCTTACTGTTAGCATGAAGGAACAACATACTAGGAGCTCCCCAGTACTGAATGGTCACTACTTTGAGGTACAGATCACAGAAATTGTCAAATATGACTTATGTCTTTCTTAAAAAGAGAGGATGCGTAGTGAGAATTTTTACGGGTTCTCCAGATTTCATCCCTGAAGAGTTACCAGGGTAAAGCTGCACCTCAGAAATATGAGTCAGTGCTTAGTACTGATATTCCCTGACCGTGACAAGATTTCAGGATTCTTGGAAATACATTTCCGAACAACTGACCCAACATAAATTCTGTTGGAGGTCTGTACTTTTGACTGATTCTGTAACCTTAATTTTAAGTCCTAAAAAAGACTAACTTTTCTTTCTGAACAACACCCTGAAGACATCACGTCTCAGTGACCACGCTAAATAAATGAGCCATCTGAAAAAAATAATCTCTCTTGTGCATATTCCTACTTTCTACATAAATGATATCCTGTGGAAGGAAAAGGTGTTTGAAGAACTGATTCATCAACATCTTTGATGCCCATGACAACTTCAAATAAAAAAGCTCCAAAGAACTTGATATTCAGTGCTTTACAACTTCTTTTTTCATTTGCTTGAAGAGGTCTCAGTACAAACAGTTTCCAACATTTGATCAAAGCTCAGGATAGTCTCTTAAAATGTGTTTGCGTTAGAAGAAAGGGCATTGCCACTCCGATACAGTCTTGCAATCAAAGGGATGAAAATATACAGTAGCTCACCCATTGTAGTACATGTGAAATAAAGAAATTGTTGATTTAGCTTACCCTCTACAACTTCCTACCTTTACAAAACATAGCATGTATAGAATAATAGATCTTTTCTTATCTTTAATGAGGACTAGTCATAGTTAAAATAAAAAGCACCAGTCAGTGTAAGCTATCCAATCCAGATCTTTCCTCCAGTCTCTTTCTGTCCCTTTCCCTGAGTCTGAGGTCAGAAGTCACTTTTTAATTTGTGGTTGGGTTTTTTTCTTCCTATTTATCTGAAACTCCCTTTTTCTTTATTCACTCCGAGACAATAAATCACCTTTTCTCTTAAACTCTCTCCATAAAAATTTTGCTTTTCTCCTTGACTTATAATTGGCTCTCTTGCTGTATGGTGTTCTGAGATACTTATCTAAAAGCAAGTTATATAATGAAGAGCATGGAAAAGACATCCTTACTTCTTAAAAACTTTTCTAAGGCTGTAGTTGGCTTGGCAGTATGTCAGAAAAATGACTCTTGCGTTTGTGTTTCCAAAACAGTGTCAGGAAAAAAATCAGTCATCTCATGTCTGAATTGTTTAAAAAGGATGCTGTGTTCCCAACTCTTATACTATCCACCCATATCATGAAGGATTGTCATTAGAAGAATTCCTATGGAAAAAGACGGAGTCTCTTGTGCTCATTGTTTGAGTTTCACACAACAAACCAATAAATCACTCTTCTGGCAACGGTGTTCACAGGAAGCAAGCGAGCACAGCCAGTCCCATTTGCTGCAGAAATGTTCTTTCCTAAGAGCTACATCACCTCTTCCTTGGACTCCTCGGAGTGTTTATTTGTAGTGTTTCAGGTATGGCTGTCTTCCCCTGGGCAGGCCTCCCCAGCAGTCTTTTGCTAGGAAACAGGGCCATCCAGCTGCTGGGCTGGGACCAAAGCCTGTGAAATCTGCTACAAGATTCTTGTTGGCATCAGGGGGCTTTGGAACTCACCTTGCATCTGTGCCAGGCTCTGGTTTCCTCACCAAAGTGAGTAATATCTGCATCACACTTTACTCTCTTCATGTATCCTGAACCATAGCACGATCTCGGAAGACTGTAAAAGGGTGTGCAACAGTGGTAGATGTTTCACTTGTATCTCACTTTGGTGGCAAAAGCCCTTGGTCACTCATTTCTACCCACATGTTGTGCCTTTAAGAGTGGTGTTTTGAAGCAGATCAAGGGATACTTGTGGTCAAAAAATACTTTTGAAAAAGAAAGATTTCTATGTAGTCAGATCAATTCCTATGGCTACACAAGTGCTTTTGCTAGCACGGTGCCAGAAAGCCTAAATGAGTATGAGGAGTGAGGCAGGTATCAAATCCTTAAGCCAGTTTAGGCAGTTCTGAGGTAGTATGTCCCGCAACCTAGCATGGTAAGGATCTATAAATTCTTACAGAGAAGAGAACCAGAAATCATTACAGTGCTTTCTTAATTCATGCCTAGGTCATATTTACTGCAAAATTATTTTCACAGAGTCTTCTGGTTTAGTGCATCTGCAGACAGACACTGAAATTATCATGGTTGGTTGTCATCAATCTCTAGCCTACATATCCATCTGTATCCTTCAGATGTACCTATGTTATAAGTATTTCTTTATAGCTACCTTTCAGAGTTGTAAAATGGCAATGGTAGAGGACGTGATCCATGGAAAGTATCCAAAAGGATGCTTCCAGTCACACTGCTGTTTGGCACTCAGTGGGCAAGTGAACTGTAATGCCAGGTCTGTGAAAGGCTACTAATGTTAATGGGCAGGATCCAGGAGTTTACCAAGGCTGAAGTCAGCTGATAACTAATTACAGTAAGCTGTAAAAGCTGATCTCTCTTACATGAGGGTGAATGAATTTCTTCAGGCAGCAGAGAGCATCCCCTCAGCTGCACCGCAGCACACCTTAATTACACTTGTTCTGGGTTGTCTGTTGCCTACTAACAATAAACAGCAATAGCAAATTTGCAGTATGTTCACACAGTCTAAGGTCTGGGGAGGTCAAAACACCTAAAGCCATTATCAAACCCTGAAGCAACCCTGTAGATCCCATACATTATTCTAGAAATACTGCAGAAATCCTGAAGCTTCTTAGCTTCCTGTTTAACCAACAACAATAACAAAATTCTAAATAAAATCTTAGCAAATTTTCCATAGAAAATATTTGCATATTTTAATTTTGACCCAAGGTTATGAGCTTGGATTTTGACTAGGAAGACAATACACTTCTAGGGTCCTTGCAGTCCTGTTTCTTACACTTGCACCAAACTCAAAACAGACTAATTTACAGTGGAAAAGAGTGCTTCATTCATATGTAATATGTACTAAGGAGAATCCTTAAGTTCAGGATTCTTATAATTTATGCATATATTTGATCTAATTCAGTTTTCTATCATCTTCTGCCTTACAATTAATCTATTTTATAACATCAAAGGGCAGAAAGGGCTGTGGTTATTGCCTGTTCATAGCCTAGTCAAAAATATCTACAGCATCAATGAGCTACACTTCACCGACTTTCACTGTACAAGTCAACTGTTCCCTTGTAATGGACATATTTGGTCTGCAAGGACAGAACATTCTCAGAGTGTAAATGGTTTATTTTTCACCTCATTTGCACTGATTTCTAAGTGGTCACTGTCACTCAGGAACTAGACAGCTAAACTAAAGAGTGTCAGAACAAGTGAAGATCATATTGTCATTGGTATCCAGGCAATGCCCTAAGACAGGGTTTTACACAATATGATCATTAGTAACAAATTCTATGAGGAAAGAAGTCAACTTAAAATACACTAGAAAAATATCAAAGCTTGTTAAGAAATTAACTTTCAGTTTATATTCTTGCTTGTCTTTTAATGCCTATACTTGACTTCAGCCAAAGTGCTGTAAGATAAGTGTGTCACAGAAACATGGTTCTAGACAGTTCTGATGCTACTATTCTACATCTGCTTAGCACGTTTCTCATCCTACAAAAGTAATATGTTGTAGATCAAGTTGCAGATTCTACATGCATTTGAGAATGAATATGAGTGCCCTACATTTTAAAATATAATATACAACACAAACACATGATATTTCCCTCACCTGTTAACATATTCTGTGAATTGAACCATCTGCACAGACCACAAGTTTTTCCCTATGTCTGGGAGCCAAAGGTGTGTTAGCAATCAATCAAGGTAACAACCTCCACTTCTCCTCTAAAATTATCTCTTCCCCCCCTAAGTCCCCACGGTCATTCAGTCTGAAGCTGAAAAAAACTAAAAGTGAGCTCATCTACCTGTTCTAACTAGAAATCTATTCCAAAGTCTCTCTGGGGCCAACAGTCCTTGGGGCAATGGGGTGTCTGAACAAATCAACATGTAAAACATCTTTGGAAAAGCAAACCAGCTGTTTTGCTACAGCTGTCTGCTCAGCTCCGACCATGGGTGTCTAAAT
>NW_008824035.1:204354-215326 GCF_000699105.1 Pygoscelis adeliae
TGCCCATCCTAAATACCTAGGGCCTGGAGGATGTGTCAGCTGGGCCCAAAGGTTCAGGTCATGTCTGACATGCCCTTGCTCATTATTGTCCCCATGGCATAAAGTAGCACGGTATGTTACTGATTTACATTACTCACTTCATGGAAGTATAAGTGACTGTACAAGGAACAGTGAAAAGGAGAGACAGGGGACTAGTTGGTAGCATGGAGTCCATGTATGCATATATATGTGTACGTACCATATGGCTGAAACATAAGGAGTCCAGTTCATGTGGTATTATTAGCAGTCTCATTAACGCCAAATGGTCTCACCGAGGGCAGGTGCTGAGGAGAGAGACCTCAGCTAACAAGGGAGAGGTGAGAAGTCATCTTCCCCAAGATGCAGGAGAGCTAGCCCAGCAGTGGGCTCTGTAACCCTCCTTCTAGCACAATTCTGCGTGGGGCAAAGGAACTAGAAAAGGGCAGATAAACCGCCCCAAAGCAGCGGCTAGGGCCAGTCCACCCCCACGCAGCTAAACGAGCTGTTTTCTCTCCTTCCTCTCTGAAACAGTCCTACAAATTTTTAAAAAACCTCCTCCTATATTCAGATCCTACACTAGGGAGTAATTAAGTCAATAACCAAACTCATGTCAGTCATTTGCACTTTCTAAAAGGTCTTTTGTCACAATTTCCATCCATTTGTCCTTCTGAAGAATTTCCACAGGACAATGTGGGCACTTTTCATCCAACAGCTCCAGACTGGGAGGACAGAAGAAAAGTTCATTTCCACAGAGGTCTTAAGATTGTTATTGATAATCAGTTTCAAGTCTTCATCTGCTCTCGACCTCAAGATGATCTTGAATATTATATAATATATTCCTGTTGTAAGTGGGAACAGCAATATTTACCTTCTTCACACAGTGTTTGAGAAAGAAAATATAAAAAGCTATACTCCTAGAGCCAAGGTGCCAAGCAAGTACCTCAAGTACTGTGTGTGAAACAAGTATATGGTTTCATGCATTTAAAAAAAAAAAAAGAAACGGTGCTGTAAAGAAAAATACACTCTTATTTCTGTTTTCTGCATCTTGTTTAACACTTGTACATAAATACTGCATACGTCCCCTCAAGTTCTCTTTTTTGTTTATCACGACTTTAATCACGTTGCATTTGTACAGCTCTTCTCCAGCAAAGGGCTTAATATAGTCACTTTGAGAAATGTAATTTCAACATCAGTAGAACATGTTTCTATTATAAGCTTTTTCAACAAAGCGCAACATAACATTTGTGAATTGAAAAAAAAAGCTAATGTTTATTCACTACATGGTATTTGCTGGATGTTCTGGAAATTCAGTAATCGAGTGTCTCCTTAGGAGTATGAGAAGCATAACACCAAAATCATCACATTGCACATTCAGTTTGTTCCTCACAGTAACTGTTTCGTTGCTAATTGAATTTCTTCTTATCCCAATGCTTAGTAAAATACACAGAAAGATACCAAAAATGTACAAAAGATACTTCTGTTTGCACAGAAAACTGTGTACCAAGATTAATGAGGGCAAATATATGATTGTGTGTATGTATGCGTACACATACATACATGCATATACACACATATGTAGGAGTAAAAACAATAGAATTGATGTTTAGTTGTAGTTTATTCAAAGAAGCACTTTTATTTATGAAGGTTTGTTATTGTTCTTTATGGAGTCCTCATTTTATTGCTGTTTTATACAGTACATGATGCATTTTTAATGTTAATTCACTTTGAAGAGATTAGCTACAATAATATGCCGTTAAGTAACACTGGTTTATATGAGAACAGTGCCTCTCTGTGTGTGTATATGTGTGTGCATGTGTGCCACATGTGTGTACCACTGTTTTGTGACTGCATGTACTGCTTCCTTCTACTTTGGGTTTGGGTTATTTAGTACAATATTTTAATCGTTTGCTTGAAAAACAATGGAACAAGTTTATAAGGGTTATTTTACTGTTTGCCATGGAACCGATAGTTCAAGGAAGACAAAAACATGACATTCAGTATCAGAATATTTTTATCTACCATGTTTACGTGTTTCTTAGGGAAAATAAGCCAGCATTATACTCAAAATCAAGATGAATTTGGAATGAAAAAAACCTAGAAATACCAACAGTACCTTAAATGTCAGATCTTTGCTTATTGTTTGCTCTATTAATGCCATTTGAATTTATTTTCTGTGAAGGATCTGATAGCTAGTATCCATTACCTAATAATTTTACCCAATGACTTGAATGTTTGTGACTTTCAGAGGTGTTTATCATATATTCAGCAAGTCAAGAATGTGCCCCAGTGCAGACCAGTAGAGACCTGTAAGGGTTAGTGTGAGGTTAATGTTGAACCTCCAGTGGCAACCTCATGATGTTGGTATTTAGTGGCATAATCCAGAGCCCTTTGCTATAGTCATCTCTTGTAGGGCCGTTCACTACCCATTTCAGCTTTCACTTGCAGACATTAATGGATGTCCTAGTGGTTCAATGGGATTTGCAGAGCCAAGACATTATTCACATTTAAAAGTATGCTTTGTGGTTTCTTATTTAGGATTCACGTTTTACAAGAAATGAAAAATAATTGAATATAGATCAGTATAATAACCAATATCTAGCTAAAGGTTGAGACTAGTATATCAAGTGATTGTTACTGATCTGTTTCATAACCAGATATAAAACCTGATCTGTCTGACTTAAGTTTTGTACCAATTCCTCACAGTTTCTTACAAAATAGGAAATAGTGCAACTACCATGAAACTCTTGTACCATTTCAAATATAAACCAAAAACACATTAAAAACAAAAAAGTTATAACAGTTTGATATAGTAACAATCTACACTGATGACTCCAATCAAGTAAATGACAAAAATTATCAATCAGTCAGCACTCCACAATGCAAGACCAATGTAAATCAGGCATTAACAACAACAAAGTATGTGATTAACAACTGCAGAATTATTATCTTCCAATCAAATAGTCAGCAGCTAAATAATTATTTGCTTTTGTACAATAAACTTCGACTCTTTCCAGAATTAAGATGTATTATTTTTCATTTTTAGTAAAGAGTCTGGTCATTGATTTTCTTTTTTTTTTTCTTTTTTTTTCAATAATAAAAATGGAGTCCTGATAGCCAATTCCAGTTTTCGCTTAATGGTGCAAATAATCTTGATCTTAAATGAACAGTTGGCAAAAATGTTGACGCTGCCAAAGACAGGAGGAGAAATGCCATTGGTGTCAGCAAGTCAGGTTCTCACACACCACTTTGAAAAGCGTTAAGTGGTGTATAATGTGTCATCGTTTTAGAAAGAGGATTTTACAGGTTCACCTTTTTTATGCAACTATATGTTTCACACTTTCTGTGTAAGATGTTATTCTAAATATATAAACTATTCTTTGGCTTCCAGAATTATTATTATTCAATTTCCAGTACCACCGATAAACACTAGTTAATATCCGCACTTCTTCCTAACGTGTACAGCTCAGATTATCAAAGATATATGACCTGGATTAAAATTACCAGGTTCTGAATCCGATATTCAGAATTCATCAGAAAAAGATAAATTTAAAAATAATATATATTGTGCTTATTTATTCACTGTTCAGAAGTAAAAGGAAAAAAAAGGGGTTAGATATTCTGCTCTTCAGATGTTCTGAGAATTCTTAACATTGAAACAAAAATAAATGATGCACAGTGAATAAAGAAGGCATCCACTAATTTTCATGGTATCAAAGTAAAAGCAATAAAAGGAAATAGGTTTGGAACAAATGAAAGAACAAACCTTTTCATGCAACGTGCAGATAAACTCTGGAACTTGTTATGATAAATGATAGAAGCTGAAAATGTCTCCAAAAAGGCAAATTAAACAAATTCATGGAGAACAGTTCCATTGATATCTGTTTCAGCTGATGGTCCAGACAGAAGTTGTTTAAACTGCTGATTTCTGGACTGTTGAGAGGAGGATATGTAAGAGAAAAACACGGAATAAATGCCATGGGCTCCATCAGTCTGACTGAATCTACTTTACGTTCTTAGGACAAAGCTAACATCAAACAATTGTTTTCCATAATTTATAATTGAGACAATTTATTTAGGGAAAATAAGCCAATTTCTGGAAATACAGAAAGACCAAAACTTGAGCTCTTTGGGTGCTTCCAAAGCAGTGCTAAGTAGCATAATTCATGATTTTATAATTCAGGCATAAGCATCTTCCTGTAATACATAGGCAGTGTTTTTTAATTAGAGGGAGAAAAAGCTGCAGTGACATGTGTTCAGATGTACAATGGCAGAGGGATATACAGCAATGAGAAAGCTCTGAAAAAATAACATGTTCTTGATAACTTGTAAACTTAAAAGATCATCGGAGTGTTCTGTTAAGTACCTAAGACGAAAGAAAGAACCTTTGTCAGTACTAGTGTCTTTTAGCTCATGGAGATTTCAACAGAAAATTTTGCAGTAGATATGTGTGTGTGTTTATGTGTTTCAGAGAACAATATTGTACAAAGCAAGACAAGTGTAGGTTACTCATTATCAGGATAATATGGTGGAAACCAGAAAAAAATAGGTCATTAACTTTTAAGGGACCTCATAACTGTTTCCCACACACTCTCAGCACTCAGCCCAAGCTTCTGCATGTCTGTGAGCTTGGTGTTAGGAAGCAAAATCCCCACTGAGGACTTCTGTGCAGGCAGACAGGTATACCAGTACTCTGTCAAGCAGTTAAGCATCGGTAAAAAAAATGCTATGGAAATGTTACGTGTTGCCTCCATTGCATTATGTTTCCACTGCACATCACTATTATGACAGAAGACCAAAGAAAGATTTTAACAAGGTGTGTATTGTTCTGGTGGGGATGGACCAATATTCCCAGGAGGAGCAATGCCCTGAAGGAGTCCCCATTCCTGAGCATCTCCTTGGCTCACAAAAAAAAGTCTTGTGTCGGGATTAAGTTTCTAATGGCGCTGACAGGCAAACAGGCACAAAATGGACAGAATTCAGCTTCTTGCTTTGAGACATAGAGTGAAATTATGATTCCCAAACCTCATCAGCACAAAGCACATCTTCAGCCAATAAAGAAAATAAAACATATGAGCTGAATTTCTCAACATCGAAGACAGCTCCGAGCCTAAAATATTATAAAGGTGCCTTTTTTATCACGGCCTGCACATCAGGGGGAATTATTCTGTGGAATGGATACTACAATCAAAAATATGTTAAAGTCTTTGCTGAAGATTTTTCATCCTTTTTCCATTCACTAACAATATGTCAATAAAAGAGTACAACACAACAAAATGTAGATGGGCGTCAGTTTGAGATTAAAATATACAGCAAGATAAAACAAGAATTGATCTGAGACACAAAATACAAAGGACAGTGTGAATCATTCTGAGTTCAAAAATACGTTTGTCTTCAATGTCTGTCTCTGCTTTTTCACCTCATCAGAGACTAGAAGTGAAAATAAAAGATACTTGTATGCCATAAAAATATCTTCTTGCTATATTTCCAAACTCCCCTTAAAAATTCTTAAAAATTCCTGACCTTATACTGTTTGACACTGTTTCAATCAATGGCCAAAGTTCATCCAAATGATGCAGGTGGACAAAACAGAGGAAACCCTCTTAAGAAAAACATTACTCTGAATGAGCCCAGTTCAGAAAAGACAGTTACATGAGCTGATGTCTTTGTAAGTCATGGACCATAACTAAATGGAAAAACATCCAAACCACTGAACCTTTTGTTCTGGTTTCAGCAGGGATAGAGTTAATTTCCTTCCTAGTAGCTGGTACAGTGCTGTGTTTTGGATTTAGGATGGGAACAAAATTGATAAGGCACCAATGTTTTAGTTGTTGCTAGGTAGTGCTTACACTGGCCAAGGACTTTCTAGTTTTCATGCTCTACCGACTGATGCACAGGGAGCTGGGAGGGGGCACAGCCAAACTGGCCAAAGGGACATTCCATACCATGTGACGTCATGCTCAGTACATAAACTGGGGGAAGCTGGCCGGGGGGGGCCGCTGCTCGGGGACTGGCTGGGCATCGGTCGGCGGGTGGTGAGCAATTGTACTGTGCATCACTTGTTTTGTGTATTATTACTATTATCATATTATTATCATTATCATTTTATTTCAATTATTAAACTGTTTTTATCTCAACCCACAAGTTTTCTCACGTGCTTTTCCAATTCTCTCCCCCATCCCATCGGGAGGGGGGGGAGTGAGCGAGCGGCTGCGTGGTGCTTAGTTGCCAACCGAGGTTAAACCACGACACCTTTGTAAAATTCTTTCAGGATGTCTTACTCAAAAAATTGGAGTCTGAGGCTAGCTGAACTCTGCATGGGGGAGCGCTGCAGGTATTCATAGTTTAGCTGCTTCCTTAGTTTTTTGGTTTTCTGTTTTACCTTTTTTTTTTTTTTGCTACCTTCTAATGCAAGTGGAACAAGTTTGCTTTCTAAAATAAAATAAAAAAAACAATTCTGTCAATTTAGTTTCACAGATGTTTCCATTTACAAGCAGAAGCCCTTGATGGTGCTGAAAGTTACTCAGCATTGTTGTAATTTGCATAACATTAGCCATGATGTTTTTATTTTGAAAAGTTGAAATGTTTGCAGCTCATCATAACCCAGTCCTAATGATGTTCAGTACATCTGCTTAAAAAGTTGTGTCTAGGCAATGTTCTACACCACAAACATTTTTTACGACTTCTACTGACTTTCAAGTTTTTCAGTTCAGATATACTTAAAGACTCCGCTTTACGTACACACAAATTGGGAAATAACAACTGGGTAACAAAGTTGGGTTGTATGCTGTATACTGCATCTGTATTCTTGCATCTGTCACAAGAGCTTCATGCAGCATTATGCAGACACCTCACATTTTTTGTTTGGGTAGGCTCATAAAATTAATGTCTCTTTGTAGATGGCATAGTGAGTTAAACAGGTGTAACAGGAAATTAAAATAGAAAGGAGTAGAAACAATGATGGCAAGTAAAAGACATCAGTAAAGGAATAATTTCTTCAAGTCTTTATTCTTTCTGTTTCCATCCCTTACCATCCCTGCAAATAAGTGACTACCCTTGATCCACTACTAAACCAAATCCTAGTTAAAAGCAACAACAAGAAAAGACTAAACCATATTTCAGAGATGTGATTTTGCTAGCAGAGATCGAATATAACATTCATTTGCAGCTTTCTCCCCTGGCTTAGTTGCTCCTCTGCTTTCTAATTTGGGACCTTTCCAATGAAAGTTAAATCCTCTGCATCTATCAAGGTGCATCAACCTCCTTTTTATCTAAGCAGAAAAGCAAGCAACCCATTTCTGTGAACAAGCAGAAAGTTCAACACTTGATACCATACAGGGGTTTTCCTGACAAACATCTTTGTACACTTGCCTTCAACCCCCTGATTAAATTCACCCCCATCTTCATTTCTGCTCTCCTTTCTTCCAATTTTTCATTTTTTCCCAGTCCGCTTTTTTTAATTGCTTTCTTCATCTCCTTGCCCTGCACTTGACATGGCAACGGCAACTTCTTTAGTGCTTCTTCTTACACTTAAAACAGCCTTTCATTTCTCACCTGCCAAACTCCCCAACTCGCCTCCAAGTTCCTACTTGAAACACACAGCACCAGCCTCTGTAGTACGTTACTGTGTCCAGTTGCGTTTGGTTATGAGCTCCTAAGGCACAAAACTACTGTGTGCTTTCAATGTGTACACTCGAAGTGTTGCACAAGTAAAATTCAAAATGCAACATAAATATATCTACCTCCTTAAAAAAACACACATCTATGTATGTTTAAAAGAAGACAGTAATCAGAAAAGCATCACTGTAGTATTTGTCTGTGCACACATTTTTATGCTCACAATGAAATTATTAGATAAAAGACAGAAGATTGAACCAAGCCAAATTTGAATAATTGTTTTTAAAATTTAAAATCACTCCCATTAACCCAGAAGGATTTCATTCACAGCTCCCCTCAAATGAGAAGTGAATAAAAAAATGTACTAGTTCCACTTTTTGTTATATATATTTTAATATTCTCTAGCTTTTCAGGCATTCCATGCTAGTAAAAGTATAAACAGAGTTATACAAAAAACAGCTGTATTTTTTTGATGATGGCATTTGCTCGCAGCTAGATACCAATTAGGCAGTCCCTGGACATTCAAACTCCAACTAACTGTCAAGGAAGTGCTGGCTTACCGTCAGGCAGTCTAAAACAAAGATGTACCTATAAGATCCAAGGCAATACTGAACACATAACCCAACAGTTTTCAACTACTCCTCAGTACATGCTTACTAATAGCATGCTAATAACAAAATGTGAGTTTGTAGGCAGCTGAATAAGGGACTTCCTATACGGGAAACTAAAAACTGTTAGAAAAAATCAATTAAAAAGAAATTTATTAGTGGCTTTGTTGCTGGTTTAATGCATCTAGTACAGTAAATTTCACTAGGGAAGGTGGTTGAAGAGTAAATATTGAAGTAACCATGTGAAAGAAAAAGTGCTTGCTCAGAACATCCGATATTAAGGAGCTGCTTTCCTTGTTACCCCATGAGAGGCAGACTGCTGAGGAAGGACATAAAGCACTTTTTGGTATGCAGATGGTAATGCACTGCTCAGCAGGACCATGTCACTCATGCTCATATTCAGTTTGAATCCGGTTGCAACACTGCGTGGCTGCAGCTAATTAAGGGCTTTAACAGCTTTTAAGAGTAAATGTTGTCCCAAGGCCAATATGTGAAAGAAGATTAAATTGGCCCTTTTTACAGATGTAACCACTTTATTACAGATATAATATTGTCCAGTGGTTGGATGTTGTAGAGTCTGGAGTATAAGAAATTCTCTTTCTTGCCTACCGATGCATTTTTATATCCTACTTGGTAGATAAGAGTTATTGTGTGAAACATGAGTTTCACAAAAAATAACATAACAGTGCCTAACAATGTTGGCTATGATGAGAAAAATGGGTAGCTCAGTGAATGGCTTCATTTCCTATGGATCTGTATTATATTTTTTTCTGAAGATGCAAGGCTTCTATAATCTCTTTCTAACTTGAATTAATTCACTCTTCCTCAATAACAGTACTAATAGGTTCTGGCTACTCTATTTTCATTAAACTAATAGGAATTTGATATGCTTGAAAATGCTCTCTCCTTGCCAAATTTAACTGAAATTATCCAAGTAGTTCAAAAGTTATTAGGGCAGAACACACAATATGCAAATGTTAATAAAAAAAGTCCACAGTCACAGCAAGTAAGTATTCTGGAAAAACTCTTTAGTGATCAGTATCAACAAAATGGAAAATCATAACCTTTCTGCATGTATCATAATCAGCTCAGGAGACTGAAAATTAGCAGCACAGAAAAAGAAAATCAAATAACAGTGCCATAATATTGGCAATTAAAGAAAAGTAGATGTCCAAGCCAAGGGAGACTAGGAGGAACACAATGGCTACCCAGTCATGGAACAAACACCCAACCACTTCAAATAAGAAATCAACTAAAATTTAAAAAAAATACTAAAAATTAAACCTGACATTTTTTAGGAAGAATGTTATTTATAAATGAATGCAAAATCTGTGATCCAGATAAGGCGCTCAGTTAACCAAGCTGACCACGCAGTTGTACCTAGGAAAGATACCTGGTTGTCAGTGGACCACTTTTTAGAGAGGTTTGTTTTTCACACAGACCCATTCATTATTGCCTAGCTGCTGACAGGGGTCCTTTTTGTTAGAAAGATGGGGAGAAAGGAATGGTGGGTTAGTAAACATTTGAAAAATATCTCAGACAACTGTGAAAACCTCCTGGGTATGTGGGTTTGGGTTTTTTTAAGTCAAGTTGGTTTTCAAGTCACAGATTTCACTCTGAGAAAACATATTTTAGCGTGTGAAGATTAATTTCTTTCCATCCCGCTGTGTCTGCCAGCATCAGCACTAGAGAAAAGCAAAAGAAAGATAAAGAAGCAACAGATGGGAGTGAGAGAATAGAAGGGTCATTTTTTGTTTCAGGGTTTCGTTCTTGTGTTTTTCTTTACTTTGAGCAGGGAAGAAGTTTATTCTGCTGACCAGCATGACCCACAATGCCGGGGCCAAGGCACGGTGTCCCTGCCAACCCTTTGTCGCCACTGGCACAGGGTCTCACACATCCACACTTCCATGGATATGTCTTTTGATAAGTCAGTAAAGAAACATGGATATATATTTCCTCCCGTGTTGAAGCACTAACAGCCCAAGGGATAATACACTCACATAGTGGAGCTTTAATTGCCCAGATGTGTGCAAATTAAAAAAAAAAAAAAAAGGAAGGAAAAAAAAGGAAAAAAAAAGCAACGACAAGGAAGGGGGCTACAAAAAATACTAGTTTTTAGAAGTTCTATCCCTCTTACTAATCAAAGTACAGGGCTCTTGCCATGAATCTAAAACACGGGGGAAAAAAACAATCCAGGAAAGGACACATTCTCCACTGATGTAGATTTTTTTCCCCTTTCCATATTTCTTCCTCCATTCAGTCTCCATTCTCTCTTCCTCAGGCTGGGTATTTCTATTTTCATAATCAGTCCTTTTCATTTATTGAAAGCTTTGTCTGTCCCAGTTTGTTCACAGTACATTGAACTGCACTACAGCAATACTTAAGTTTAAAGATTATTAAGATTGATAATCTTAGTTTTGTGAAGATTAAAGATCAAGAAAGGTTAAATAAGAAGGCTGTGGTGACTGATTGTACTTGCATAGGCAACATGACCCAGACATGGGAGAAGACCCAATACACTCAGTCTAACCAAGGAAGTAAAATAGCACCCTACCATCCACCTTTTGTGCTTGCTTTAAATTTGTCATATATGAAGTGTGGGGAAGTTCTAGATTTATCAAAATAACTTCTCCATCCACCAGGAGCCAAGTTTTTTTCCAAAACTGGGGCTTGTCAAAAATGGTGAAAAGTTACCTGCTGGTCTTTAAAGTGTGTTGGTAGTGATACAGATT
>NW_008824035.1:215363-239073 GCF_000699105.1 Pygoscelis adeliae
GAAATTTTATGAATTCATTTGGCTTCTCTCCTGTCAGGCTGGCATCAGCTTTTATTTTAAACAGAAATCTCCCTAACAGGAGAAAATACAGGAGAAGATACCAGGGAAAATATCAGGTAATTAAAGATAAAAAATACAGATCTGTTGATCTGCTCACTATATCACTTATATTAGAAGATAACTTGTCCAAGCCTGCACAGCAGGTTGAAGCTGAGGAGGAAACCTCTAGTAAATTAGCATAAACCCAGAAACTTTATTGCATAGGTGAATATAGTGCCAGCAATGCACAAGGTGTGGCTAAAGAGTTCCTGCTCTTCTCTCCCCATCCCCTCCTGAGGGAATTTTTGGCTCCAGCCTTCCCTGTCAAAACAATGGAAACCCCACAATAGCATTTGCCTCTCGTTTGAACCCATCTACCACGTCTTACAGAAAGCCATGTAGGAGATGGGCTGTTCGCAGACGCTGTGGGAATTCAAATTCCCCATTCTCATCCATTTTTAACCCACAAACATAGAATTAAAACCCCTCCGAATCTGAATTGTTCCTTTTGCTTGCTGAACTTCAGGGGAGGCAGGTTTATCTTCTCTGCTTCGCAGTAAGGCACCAAGCTTCTCAATGCAGCTGAACTTTCATAGTTTCATAATGTAATTCCTCAGGACAAAGCCTGCTTGCAAAGCCAGTCTGCCCAGTCACACCACAGTTGGGTACGATAAACCACATGTGTGTACTTTGTAATCCCACCTCTCCAGATTACAAAGTACAAAGATTTTCACTGCTCTGCTGGTGGCCATCACAGCCAAGGAGCTGCTGTTTAGGTAGGAGTCCAGACAAGAGAAAAGATGACTAAGGAAAGATTTATGCAGCTCAGTGAAGAGCTGAGCAAGGTGATTTATAAAAGAAGAAGGCAGCTTAGAGAAAATAAAAAATGGGAAGCAGAATAGAAAAGGTATACAAAGAGAGAAGCTAAACCTGTATAAAAGCCTGATAAGGAACTAAGGTAGAAAAAGTGCATAAATACAGCAAAGGAAGTACAAGAGGCAAGCAACAAGGAGCATGTTAGCAGCATAAGTAGCAAAGATCCAGGCCCACATCAGTGAGGATGGGGGGCCAAGAGGTTATGAAAAACACATTAATGACAGAGATAAGGTTGATATCACTGGAAGCCTGGGTTCATTTCTTTGTTTCATACTTCATGGAAGAAGCTGAAGGGGTCATGACTCAGGGACAGACTATTAGAGGGACTGGTGGCAGGGACAGGGAGTGAAATGAAGAGGTAGTGTTAAAAGGCATTTAAATGACTCCTGAGTAGATAAGCTGTCAAAGAAAGAATTAAAATTTACCTGGTACCAATGGATTCATCACAGAATAGTTAAGTGGAAGCAGCAAGGTAAAATAGTAAGGAGCCTTTGGAAAATATAATTAAATGTTCAGTATGGGCCTGGAAAGGAGGAGAGGATATATAATCCAAGAGGATTATATAACCATAATACATATGGTTATATATGTATTATGGCTACATAACCATAACTTCCTTTGGTTATTACTAATACTAGTTAGGTATGGAGTCAATAGATTTAGCCCATTCATAGCGTAAACTGGTATGAGGTGACTAAAGTAGTCTGATGGCATTATTATTATAAAGAAACTACATTCACTTGTAGAAATGCAAAATATTAGAGTAAAAGGTTTTTCTTAAATATTTTGACATTGCAGCCAAAAGTAATATATGTGTGTGCATTTTTTAAAAAAATCTAAATATCAGAAATATATAGTAGCAATGTCAGGCCAGTGTGAAGTGTTTCTGAAAATCTTACTGTTCATACATGTTAATGAAGAATGCATTTAGATCACAAAACAAGACTCAGAAAAATACATGGCAGAACCCCCTCTTGTTTAGGGTGAAATGGGAAAAAATTAGCTTAAAAAATTGAGCCCTTAAGTAGAAATAGATTCAACTTTAACTTTCCAGAAACAAACAAACAAACAAACACCCCCAAAGAAACCTAAATGCTTTTTTTTTTTTAATCACCAGTGGAAAACATAGCAGTAAACCTAAAAAATGTCAACAGTTGTTTTCATATAGACTCTCTGTCATGTGCTAAAGCATATCAAGATGGATGGAGAGATGAGTGAAGGAAGTCAGCATTTGCTGTGGTCCAAATGTATCTTGGGTTTGTTTGAGGCCTTTAGGGCTAATATTTACATACAGACAATCCATATTCAGACTCTGCCAAGTGAAGATTTTGGTGATAAAATTTTTGTATTGTTAGAAAAGAAGCATGTTAATGCAAATGCATTTATCGTTAGACCTGCAGGTATATTTAAATATTCCTAGCATATATTAATATTTCTATCATCCCTTGCAGGTTCTCATATAACTTAACAAATGGAAAAAATTTATAAAGCTACACTTGAAAGAAATAATAATTTTCTCTTTAGAAAAATAACAGAAACTGAATGGGCAGGAATATTTTGTGTGACAAATATAAAGAAGGAAAATTTCCTCCAAGTCTCAAATGTGACATTATTTCAGGAAAAGCCGAGAAGTCTGTTATTAGGAACAGATTGAAGTTCAAAGACTTTGTGTCTGTTCTCAGCTCTACTTTGACTCAGGCTATGACCTCTGAAAAATGATTGCAAGGCAGCCCGTAAAGCAGAAGGAGAGGGATCACTGATACTGTGATGAAGAACAGATTGGAACTCCACCTGACATAGGAATGGCCATCCTGGCCCATCTGGCCCAGCATCTTTTCTTTTAAGCGGCCCTAAAGAAGAATCAGTGGGTGCCTCAAGAAGGGCAAAAGAGCATGTTAAGTATATAGTGCACTTCTCTTTGAATCCTCTACAGCTCCCTGAAATCTGCAGTTTAGGGATTTCCTACACCTAGTACATTGGATTGCATCCCATGGGAAAACAATAGTTATATACAAATCAGTGGTACCAAAATCAACCTGCTAAGTGTACTTGAAAATCTGTGGGAATTAATTTCCCCTGCTGAGAACTTGGCTCTAAGCTAACTTGCTTAAGGTTAGTTCGGGTTAGTTCCAATAAATTACACTGCAGCCTGTATATGTTGCAGAAAACATGGCAAAAGATGCACTGAGGCATTGGGAACTGTTTTGTCTTGCCGGAGGTAGATGCTGAAAAGGGATTCTAGGTGCAGACTTTATCGGATTCAGAACAACATACATGGGAGTGGGTTGGATCTGCAAGGCTTAATGAGACTTTGATCTCTGACTAGAGGCTAATCCCTCACTAAGAGGTCCCAGTCCAGCAGAATCTTATTGCTGCACACTCCATAATGTCGTATGCAGTGGCCCTGCCCCTATTGCTCCTCCCTGCACCTTCTCAATCCATCACACCATCTGTGCCAAGTGGCGTGGACAGGTTCAGACATCTCGCTGCTCTGCTTGAAGGACATCCTCTCCATTGGGGGCTGGCATTTTTAGAGTGCTTGCACATTATACTGGCCTTCTACCTGAAAAAAAGTGGTCAGACAAACACAGATGTCTTGTTCAATCCACTTAACAGAGCAATGGATCTTGGGGTCTGTTTTGTGATAGGATAAAGTTGCTAGCACAGTGGTATCCAGACAGGCACACCCGTCTGCTACCCTGTGAGTACTGGAGTTGGTAACAGAAATAAATCATCAGGTATAGCCTGATGTTATGAATTGTAGAATTTTGTGATCAAAGGTTGAAGCAAAGGCATGTAAACTGCACAGAGTTGGGAAGATTTGAATAACTAATATAAAAATTGTAAATTGCATATTGTGATCCTCAGGATCTTGAGAGGAAAAAAAAAACAGGAAACCTAGCACGCTCTTCACCTTGCAGTGTTGATGTCAGTGAGAAAAACATATCTCAAAACAAATTCCATCTACTCCTGAATCACAGAAAAACAGTGCTACAGAAATCCACAGCATCTTTTTCATTTGAACAATTTACTGGACCTCACAGAAGTGCACTTATGTTACTTTCTGTGAAGGATGCCACTATACCACAAAGGAACTTACACCTACTCCTGTTAGGTAATTAGCAGTGAAAATCATTGGCTTGGAGAACCATTCAGAGAAGAGTAAGATAAAGTCTATTTCTCGCTCATCCCTGGTTATTAATGGCAATTTTAGCAAAATTTATGAAGAGTGTATCTGATCTCTGCTGTCACACAGCAGACAGATTTTAACTCAATTACTCCCCTCTCACCTTATCTGAAAGCATTTATTTTCCTGTATGAAATTAGATCAGCCGTTATCTCTGAACACACACCCTCTGAATTGTGGATGGAAATATCCACAAGGAAAAGCAGATGCTCTTGTGATTGACAGAAAACCCTGAAACACTGTCTGCTCCACAGAAACAAAGCCAGAGTTGTCATAGGGATGATTTACTAGGCTATATCACACTGGCAGAGAGATATTTTTGTATGACTAAGGGTCTGGTCTTATTGCAGAATAAGTAAATATACTTGCCTCAAATTCAATCTAATCTAATTTGCTGCAGAAAATTAGAAATATTAGTATAGCAACTATTAAATCAAGTGATTGAAACACCGTGTAAGATGGAATGAAAAAACATTGCTGCCATTTCATAGTAGGAAATCCCATACTGCATGTTTTGGATAAAATCTGTGAGAGAAATAAAACTAAATAACACCTAGATGACTGCAACCACTGGAGAGGTGATATTTTGCTGTATGTAGAGATTATTCTAAATCCTGTATTCATATATAGTTCCTCTCTACCATTTGTTCATAATTCTTAATATCAGTGGTGTAAAGTACATGTAGTAAAAACAGAAAAGGCTGCCATTTTCCAGCATTACAGTTTCAGGTTTTTTAAAAAGATGAATAAAAGACCCCAAAAGCTTTAGGAAACGATGGGTGTTTTTTTCATAAATCAATAGGGTTTTGTTCCTAGCTGTAGTGAGTACTAATGAAACTCTTGTCTTTTAATACTAGCCCATGGCACATCACTTTGTCTGTGGTAGTAACACCTGAACAAGAGGGGCTGATCATGTGTGGTGAATTCCCATTTACTTGCAGCCCAGTGGACCTAAAAGGTCAAATTTCTTATCAGTTCATTAGCAGTTATGTGCAAAGAGAGATCTGACCTGTATGTACAGTGAGTTAAAATTAATGGGAAAGTCTTGGAGTACTTAGACATCTTACTTTACTTTGGAGACTTGCTGCTTCCCCAGGAAGCTTGCAAGGCAAGAGATGGTACCAGGAAGGCGAGAGACTATCTCAGAAGGGTTTGTGCAGCAGAGAATGAAAAGTCAACAGTAGCAAAAGAAGAACCTAAGCAGGCAGGAGAAAGGGAAGGGATGAGTAAGATTTGGATTTGGATTCATTCTGTCCCTCTCATCTCCCCAAAACGCTTAGCTGAAAGCAACAGGTCTCCACAAAATCTTTTTGTTTCAGCAAAAGAGCCTATTTCCAGAAAAGGTAATTTAATGACTGGGTTTGCATCATCCTTCATGTTAAGTGTAAGTACTCCAAATGATAGCAAGTGCTATCACTTTCTGCAATGGCAGCTGCTTGAAAACTCAGTGTACTCTATTTCTCTGGTTTGAAAGGGGAAGTTTTGTGGCCCCTCCAGCCTCAATATACAGCACACAAAGGAGTACATGACATTTTCTCTTTTTGCTTGGATAGCACAAAGACATCACAATGGTGTCTATGCTAGTGAGTATGCAAGGTATATCACTGAGTTGTTCCTTCCACAGATATAAGATGCTATGAAGGGGATAAAGAACTTTATGGAATTATATATTTGAAATAGCTGTATGTGCCCACATGAAAAAAAAAGAATGAACTAAGGAAAGGTGATGGGTGAATTTTAGAAAAACGGGAACAGAAATCTGTGTATAATGGTTGGTTACGAAAACACCAAGAACTGGGAAGGCCCATCAGGAAACCGCTTTATCATTTTTTTGCAAATCCAAAGCTCTCAGAAGTGTTCTTTCACAGGCGGTCACAATGCCTCTTCCAAGGCAGAAAGTTGCCATGCAATGCACTAAGTCTGCACAACCATCTTTCCATTTATTAAGAATTTTTTCTGTGTATGTGCCAAATAAAATGCCAACGTGCTTCTTTTCAGTCATTTGCCTATCCACCTTTGATCCATCTGTGAGAAAGCAAGCAGGACATCTCCAACTCTGATTTTTATGAAGACAAAAAAAGTTTTCAGCAAATCTTTAAATAAAAACCTGTCAAAGTGTGGCAGCAGGAGTTTCTTGGAAATCACCTGCAAAGTCTGAAGCAAAATAATTGCTTGATCATATAGCAAACGCCGTAGTATGTAAAGAGTAACATTTTCATTATGCTGGATTATTCTCAAAAGCCTTTTCATTAAATGACTTCACAGATTTGATCGTTTGTATAAATGTATCCAAAGCTGCCTGGGGTGAACTAGCTCAGCTTGCAGTCCCACAATGAGAACTGAATATCATATTATGGAAAAGGAACAGAAGAGTGATTTTAGGAGATGAGCTTCCTTCCGAGGGTCACCTTTGGAAAGCGGTAGCTCTCCCAAAGATTCTTCTGTCCCTCAGGAGAGATGTACTATGCACTAAGTGCTAGAAGGAAAAAGTCAGATTTATACAGAAGGCAGACTTCCATTGCTGAAAAAAAAACCCAGAAATTTGAAATACAGGAAAATACACAATGCTGATAGACTCATTACTTAGTAGTACAGCGCTAGTTAAACCAAGAAACCTTGCCTAGGCATATACATTGTAATAATTCTCTCTGGTATTATGATAAAAAATACAACCTGTGCACAGGCTGTACATTTACACGCTAGTGTAATCCACTTGGCAGGTGACTGGAGACCAATATACTCAAGGTATTTAAATGACCTAACGTCCTGAAGTTTTATGAAAGAATTAATGACAAGAACCATGAGGCTGAGAAAAAAGTATACTGTGTGTAGATACTTTATCATTTGATATATGAATGCTCTTTTTTGAGATTGACTGGTGAAGTCAATTTTATTTTAAAAGCCTAGTGAAAGTGAAAAACATATGCGGAAAATGACTTTTTAATGTTCTTGACCATGTTGGACTTATTAAAATTAACACAGAGTGTTAAAAAACCAAATTGATCCCATCACCTTACAGGCACTGGATAGAAGATATAACAGCATGCTAAGTGCCTCTTTCATTGTAACTCCAACGTCTTGTCAGAAACCATTTAGTCAAGTCAAATTGCTGAGTTGTATTTAGTTGGATTCATCAAATAAATGGAGCTGTGGATATAGTGTTTTCTTTTAGCAAGCAGAACTCATTAAATTAATTCTGTAAAAACTCTGCAAAGAAACTCCAGGAAATTACACCGTGGGGACAAAACGTATTTTAACTGTTGAGGTATAAAGACTGATTTTAAAATGACTGATAACACAATTGTTGAACAGTTGCAACAAAGCCCAGTCTAGCAGTAATCAAAAACATTTGTCTTGATAAGTGTGGGAAGCAAAAACAAGAAATGGTACTATCCAGGATTTCTTAATAAGAATTTAGTGAAGGGAAAGGAACCTACTTCTAAGACAGTGACTTGCATCATAAAAAATTTCAGACAGCACTGTCAAGTCTTGCAAAATGAACAAGGGAAGTATTCATAACTCTTCTGACTTCAGAAAGAGGAGATAGAAAATAGGTTTCAAATTTTAAAAAATCAAAAAAAGAATCAGGAGTAAAAACCTCTGTAAAACAATGATATGCTGTTTCCTGCACTTTAACTGTTCCCAGATTTCTTTTAAATTTCATCTTTTCTTTACGCCTCTAGGCTATTATTACAGGCTGCTTACTGTCCACTGTTGTTTTCAAGTGACAGTCTAAACTTTTTTTATTTTTAACCTACATTATTATCCTATCCATAAAAAACAAAGGGGAAGACAGGAATGCTTTCTTATTCTTATTTAATTAATATTTTTAACAATAAAAATAATTCAGGATGTCAGTAATTAGGAATATCAGAAATTATTTTGATTGGCTCTGAGTAACTTGATTTAGTTGAAGATGTCCCTGCCCACGGCAGGGAGGGTTGGACTAGATGACCTTTAGAAGTCCCTTCCAACCCAAACCATTCTATATTCTATGATTCTATGATTTTGCTGTAATTTAATCTCTTCGACTTCTTATATAGCCTTCCTAAAACAACTACATTATCTAGCCATCTTTTAGAAACACATTATGCCAGATAACCATCATAGATCTTTCCTCCGTCTTCGTCACATAAATAAAATCATGTGGTACGTGCTGTTTTTTCATATATAAAGACATTTCCATACAAAACTCTACAGTGTTATTTGTGATGGCTGTTAAATGGAAGGGCACAAAAGTGCATGTTCCTTTTAAAAAAGAAACTAGCAAAGGTTGTGGCTTTAATTTGTACTTAGTCTACATGGCATTTTGTTCCTCAGTCTTAGGCCAGTCCTTCAACTGTCCGGTTTTAAATTATCTCCAAAGTTTACATTGACTTCACTTCTGTTTTGGCATATCTACAGATCTTGTGTCCACAGTGTATTTGTTCTTAAACAAAAATGACTGGTGGGTTTTGAGAAAGAGGAAGATGACTAGTCAGTATCTGAAAAGATTAAAAAGGAGAAGGTAGTTATTTCTCAAATTGTGTGAAGTAGTTTAGTCGTGAAAGCCTTCTCACTTGCCTGGTAAATACAGCAGGGGAAACCCACTGGTAGGAGGCCCAGGCCAACAGGGAGCTGGGCGAGGGGGAGCCACCCCTGCTTACAGCAGGGACCTTGCCGACGCTCCTGAGAGCTGGCACTGTCCCTACGCATGTCCTCCAAGGGTCTTTCCCATCAGTAAGCATACCTGGCTGGACAAACATGTTCTGGGATGAGGGTCAAAAAAGGAAAAGAATGTAATACCAGGTAATCAGTATTCAGAATAACGAAAGTAGCTGTAATGTTCTAGACTGCCAGTGCCTTGGCATCAAGGAAAGAGAAACAACCACGAGTGCCCTGCCTGTTTGTACATCCTGTCCCTTTGAAAAGCAAGGCCCCCCTCAAAAGCAGGCATGGCTCGCTGCTCCTCTTTCCCCAACACTTCTTGTGTGTGCTTTTGGCCCTCCATTTTGCCCGAGTTTTTGAGAAGCTCTGCCTTGGCTGTGTTTAATTGGCACTGACTTCATGACAGAAAACATGCCACAAGATCTTGAGCCCTTAAGACTCTGTCAGAATATTCTGGTGCATTATACAGACTGGATTGAGTTGTATACAATTTTTGTAGCTGGGCATTGTCTTTCAAGCCCTACTTTCTCCTTTAAATCTCTGAAGTTTAAAAAGGGGCTTTCTGAAGCTTTCTTTTGAACATCTACAAGGGGAGCATCTTTGAGAGAGTTATCTATGAACCTTACCTGTAATATGAAGCTTTGATATATTATAGCCCATGAACCTGGGACTTTTTATTCTCTTTGTTTCTGGCAGCACAAGCTTATTTGGAAATAATTTTGCATGTTATGAAAGCTTAGTAGACAAGTGACAGCACTGCCTGTAGAGCTTGTAAATTTGAGAGAGTTAAGCCTTACGATTGAAGGATAATTTATTTTTCAAAGAGAAATTCCACATTACAAATCAAGGAGCACTCACGTGAGATATTAAAGACAAAGAATCAGCACAGAAAAATGCATACTTGACGTGACTACGCCCATAATTCACCAGTGCTTGGCTTTTAGTAAATAATATAAACTCTCTTACCAGTCTACTAGAAATTACAAAAAAAAAAACCTAAAAACCAAAGCACCAACAATAAAAAAGATCCATCTCTGCAGATAAGAAAGCTTTCAAAAAAGGTTTTTAACAATGTACTTTCCTGAATGGCTTTCATTTGCATTAGAAATACATAGATTGGGTTGGACTGAATCATAAAGCACCTTTTGTCATTCTTTTTTTTTTGTTCAGTCATGGTTAAATGCAGCCATTCCAGGTACCCTGACACACTGTGACTTTCAGAAGAAAAGAATAAGGAGTCTTTTGGCACACATGCCCGTTTATGAAAATTACAAACCTTAGAGGAAGAAATATTTTCTAGTTTGTGAACTGATGCCACTAATTTGTTCCCACATACCTCTGTGTCATGATCAATTAACAGAAGCAGCATTTTTAAAGATTTAAACAATGATAAATATTTTTGTCAAGATGTAGTGTCTTTAATACGTCTGTTACTTCATCTGAGCAATGAGGACTCAAAAACAAGAGCATGAGAGACATAAGGAGAACAGAAAGAGTAAGTTCAGATCAACAAAAAAGCACATTTATAACTCTCATTAATTTCTTAAATGTCATTATTTTTAATCTGTGTTCATAAACAGATTCATAAAACACACAGATTCATTAAACACATTGTACAGGGGCAATAAGTAGTCAAGCAAATACCCTATCTTCCATGATGAATTTATACTTGTTTCTTTCCTCTGGAAATTAGAGGTTAAATATTTCCTGCAGGGTATAGGAAGAAGTTAGTGTCTCTTCAAACCACTTCCATGCAAGTAGGTGTTGACCTTAGTCCGTGTTTTAGAAGGAATCAGAAAATAATGAACACAGTGCTAAGAATATAACTTAGCCTTTCATGATATTTGATATATACAGAAAATTAGGATCTAAAAATGCCTGCATAGTTTTTATGTCCTAGCTTTGTGCCGGAAGAAGTAAAAGCTGGAATGTTTGGCAATAAATGGGCATAAATCCCAAATGCAGCGACAGACCAAATGAAACTCCTACCGAAAGAAGAGGGGAAAACAGTGAGGGGATTAAAAATGCCTGTTGCAGAGGGAAAATTGACCTGCCTGATAGTTCAGCAGTACACTCAGTGAAAAGCCTGAACCACCTCTAATAGCGTTGCTGATGAGATAAAGGTGGTATTTTTCCTGAGTGCAATGGGGGCAAAAAACCTACAACTTGCTGCGCAGGCTAAAAGCCTTTGTTAAACCAGCAGACAAAACATTTACTGATAACAGGGAAAAAACCCTCCAAAATCACCTGTCCCCAAAGTCACTGGTGATTTGAAGAGCATTTCTGTTTTTATAAGCAGAATAAAAAGAAGATGAACATTTCTGAGTATGTGGCTGAATTAGGAAAATTAACAGAGCATTGCCAGCTTGGAGAGAATTTAAATGATGCATGAAGAGCTTCGATAGTGTGTTGTATGCAGGAGGAAGCGATCCAAAAATGCCTGTTTACTGGAGCCTTTTATACCCTAATGTAGTCCCTAGAATTTGATATTTAAGATATATTCAAGACAGCTTATCATGCTATAGAGCTGCAACAACATCACATGATCTGCTCAGTAAATTAACCAGAGGTCAAGCCCAAAGCACAATATGAGCACTATTTAAAGACTCCATGCTTTCCTTTGAAGATGCAGAAATTTGATGAAGTAAAGCTTTCTTATGAAATTTTCCATGGGACCACTTTTTCTTGCAGTATTTTAGTACTTGCATTTCTCTCCCAGACAGAATAAAATGCAGCCACTCAAATAGAATTAACAAGCAGTTTCATTAACCAACCATTTGTTTTATTTCAACCTAAAAATTTTTTTTCTTCATGTTGATACTTGCTAAGAGCCAGATCATCCTGTCTGGGGATAAGCAATTGATTTAATTGACAGCTGTGCCTCTGTAAGGCCTCAGACAGCAAGTTCTTTATCTGAACAAGTTTCACGGTACCTCTTACATGCAGCAGAGCCAGAAACAGGTCCAAACACAGTCATACATTGGTGTTAGGACAGCAGTTAACAAAATTGATCTTTTCAGCTGGGCCCGATGTTCTTGAGAATGTTTCATTAGTATATTGCCAGAGGATTACCAGCTTGTTTTGCTTATCAGAACACCTTCTATTCATTAATTGCATCAGAGGGAGGGTTGAGGATGACAGTCAGGAGGAATGAAAGCACAGAGCCTTATTATTATTATTATACAAAAAGAACTAAAATTAATCTTATTAAAAATAATACATTTTTCCATAGCAAGATTTGGTGCAAAGGCCCGAATTATTAGTTCAGCGCTCCATCGGTATCTCAGTGAGAAATCTGGAAAGTCTCCACCTTCGTATCTGCATGTTTGGTCCCGTCCGTAGCGCCGGCTGTCCAGGCGACAGCCAGCTGCCAAGCCAGACATTGCACGCTGCTGCTCCAGCAAGCGCCACTTCTTGCCCCTGCTGCCGGCAACTGCTCAGCTCCCTTTATCCTGCATATTTGCTTTGAGACCCAGAGGTGCCCCAGCCTGTGGTCACTCCAAAATCAGATGTTATTCATTTGATATCATAACCTTACTCAAGAAACTGTCCCCTATACATATATACATATTCTAAGAGCTTTCTAGACATGCTTACCTATCCTACCCACCCTTACCACCCTTATTACTTGTGAATTTTCTTCTGGTCCACTCTAACACCAAACAGGGAGGTGCAATAGATGACTTCTTACAGCCTATGTGCTCTGCATCTGGTACCATCTGTGTTTTAGATGTGTAGCAGGAAATCCCTGCTGTTGCTCCTCAGGAGAAGATGGTCTCTCTCATACCGTGATCCCACTTGTATTCCCTTTCTCTGATGTTTATTATCACAAGAACAAAGATGCAAGGGGGAGTTAAGTATGGAGTTGAACTGAACTCCATACTGTATAGACTGCACACATTATCTGTATTATTATATATATGTGTATATATCTGCATTTGTGTATATAAATATATACACATACGTGTGTAATTATATGTAGGGAGAGTACATGTATGTATATATTTTATGTATTATAGAGAGAGAGCACGTATGTCCTAGTTCATTGCAGTAGGATGATGTGAATAAGGATTGCCTAATGACACCTAACTTTTCTTCTGGGATTGATTCAAAGTACAATTTTTGCATTAATTTTCTACTTCTCCATATTGTTTACTTTTACATTTAGTTTTCTATTTAGCTCTGCCTCTGATTAATTTTCCTATAGACACAGAGATGACAAGCTTTTTTTTTTTTTAACAGAATTTATTTGCCAGATTGTCTTTCTTCCACAAAGCCTAACAACTCCAATGCTCAGAGCTTGTTAGGACTGATTCTTTTCTAACTATATCCATGCATTCAGGGATGTGATTAATTCTCCTAGGAAAAAATCTATGCAGTTGATAGCTTTAAAAAATGTATAACATGGATAAGTGTCACACAGCTGGCTGTGAAAAGAGAAGGGTATTAACCAAAACATTTAGATTAGATTATAGATGCAGTTGAATTTTTTTTTCCCTTGCTGCAACCATTCTTTTTGGGACAGTCACTGCTCTGCTATTCTAACAGGGAGAAAAACATGTTTAATTTATACAGCTAAAGGCTTGGCCTTACTTTCAAGATCACCTCATGAATTTCAAAGACAAGAATTATCCTTAGTTTAAGATTCAACAAACCTCTAGAAGAAGAAAAATCTGAGAGGCAAAAGACATTAAACATGTTTGATGGAGGCAACTGTACTCTGTTAATTAAAATCTCAGACTGCCTTTACGAAGCATGGAATTTGTGACCCTTAAAAGCATCACTGTGAAGTTGGTGCTTCAAGTTTTGGCTCAAGCCTACCCCTATTCCCTTAGCAGCCAAAAGTAACACTCCTGATGTCTTCAAAAGAAGTCAGAGAAAACCCACATTTCTGCTTTTGGTTCTCCATTTCTAACAGCCTATCAGTCCCTATGAAGAAGGGCAACAGGGCTTTCTCTTCCAACTGTCTGGATTGCCATGAGTTTTTCCCAAAGCAAGCATGTTGATATTGAATCTGAAAATAGGCTTTCATAACATTCTTAATCAGTAGCAGGGAATTACATCTTCAGCAGAGGTTGTTAGGTGGTTTTTTAAATGGTCTTTTTTCTGAAAATACTGATTGCTAAAATGGCCATTGGCTTAATTGGTGTTTCAGATCAAACAGAAGGAAAAAGAAACCAGCATAAGAATCTCATAACTAGAACACTTACCTGACATAGCAAAGATGCAGCAATGCAGAAGCTAATATAGTGCTTTACACACCAAACTATACGTCACCAGGCTGTACAGCAGCCAGTGCTCTCACCCAGTACATAATTATTCCCACAAGTGGAATAGGTCTTTCAGCCTGAATGTGGGAAACACAGCAGATCCAGAGCAGGGCGTGTGCCTAAATTGCAGAGACCTGCTTCTCTCTCCTTTGTTTTCTGTCATGAAACTCTGAAGAGATTAATTTCCTTAAGAAGCATAAAAACAGCCATTGATAATACTCAGGAGAATTTTCTAAGACAAGAAAACAATTTAACTTCTAAGTCTCTTCTATGCTATCACAGATGCAGGTAAAAAAACTTTTTGCCAAACAAACTTTTTGCTGTGGAAATATGCACCTAAGGTAGAGCAAACCTGTCAATAAAAAGGTTCTTCAAGGGATTTCAGTATTTGTCGTGGTTTAACCCCAGTCAGCAACCAAGCACCACACAGCCGCTCACTCAAGCTCCGCCCCGCAGTGGGATGGGGGAGAGAATCAGAAGGGCAAAAGTAAGAAAACTCGTGGGTTGAGATAAGAACAGTTTAATAATTGAAATAAAAGAAAAATAATTATAATAATAATATTTGTAATGAAAAGGAAAACAACAACAGAGAGGGAGGAACAAAACCCAGGAAAAACAAGCGATGCAACTGCTCACCACCCGCCGACTGATGTCCAGCCAGTCCCCGAGCAGCGATCGCTGCCCCCCGGCCAACTCCCCCCAGCTTATATACTGAGCATGACATCATATGGTATGGAATATCCTTTTGGCCAGTTTGGGTCAGCTGTCCTGGCTATACTCCTTCCCAGCTTCTTGTGCACCTCCTCGCTGGCAGAGTATGGGAAGCTGAAATGTCCTTGACTTAGTATAAGCACTGCTTAGCAACAACTAAAACATCAGTGTGTTATCATATTATTCTCATGCTAAATCCAAAACACAGCACTATGCCAGCTATTTACTGGCATAATTTACTCTATCCCAGCTGAAACCAGGGCAGTATGCCTTAGCAAAGGCAGGACATTTATATCGTTGCTATCAACTTGTTTAGCTGTTCGATTTATTTTGTGTTGTTCAAAGAAAGAATGATAAGAAATACTTGGGGAACAATCACATGTCTTTGTGCTAACTGCAGGTGTTAAAGCTGCAGGTTTCTCCTCAAAGCCATCTTCAAAATTATATGATACCAAGTGAGTTCTGGTTGTAAACTTCTGTTTTATTAGCATGGGCTGAGTGATGCCAGAAACCTGCAATTCCTTTTAACCAACTGTTTCTCTTTAGATTTCATCACATTTTTATGTTAAACAGTCTCAGAAAGGCAACAGGTCGGCACAGGGAATATGTCAACTTAAAGTCCCCAACTCTCATTCCAGTCACAGCATTGTAGTTTTCCAGTCTGAAGGATGCTTTTAGTTTGATAGAAGTTAGTTTTGGAGGGCTGCATTTCATGCTTTACTTTGGAAACATACACACTGGAGCAGGTCATGACCAGAAAAGACAAACGAATAGACTTACAGACAACTTTTTATTCAATATATAGCTTGGTACTGGACTATTATTTCAACTTAAATGTAGCAAATTACTTTTCCCCCACTTTAAGCACCAATTTTTAATGAAGATTTTTGTCACATGAACCCTACCTTACTAGTGAGCACATGTTATTTGCTCTCCACTAGCTTTTTTAATGGCCACCCAATGGGGTCATATATCACCCTATTTGTTATATCTGCATCTGGTCAAACTGTTCCTAAAAAAATCATTTATTGAAAAAATGTAACCTTTTTTCCAGTTCTACAAAATATCCATAAGAAGAATATGACTTTTATTACTTCATTCCTTATTCATAATTGTTTGTCAGATCACTTATGTGAACAAATTATTGCCTGTGGATTCTTCTCAAAACTTCCAATCATTCCTCGCCATCTGGACGATGAGGCTGGCTTCATTAGTCACACAGTCTTATTTATATCCTTTGATATGCAATAACCACCCTCTTGGAGACAAAACTGGGGACATTCAAGTTAAAAGCACAATTCATTTTAGCCCGAGTTAACTGTCACTAGAGCTGCAATGGGCTCAAATGCTCTCAGGAGAGCATTTGTTACTCACAGAGAGTAACAAATATCTACCAAGGGAAAACTTGGATAAACTGAGTTTAAAGAAACTGCCTAGCATTTACTTGGAAATTTCTTAAATATTCCCCCCCCCCTTTTTTTTTCTTTTTTTTACTTTCCACACAAGAAAATATATCAGTTTTCCTACATACAAACAGTCTCTGTGCTCAGTCAGTTCCTGAATGAACCAACAAGATAGATAACCATCTGTTGGTTGTCTAGAATGCTTCTGGTTTGTTTTACATGTTATATATACACATGTAGATGTGTTTGTGTGCTGGCATGTATTGACATGACATAAGTGTATATTTGACCATGAATTCTTTGTATCTCTTGTCTGATTTATGTAGCAGCTGAGGCAGTAAGTCTCTAGCCAGGAACACTCATAAAAATAAACACATATATATTATATATTTATAAATATACCTCTTGACATATTTCACACAGTGTTTATACGGAGACATTACTTCACCCTTCTCGCAATAGTCTCCATTTACTTAAACTCACTGGCTCTCTTTTGTAACACCATTATGTACGGATCATTTGTGATAAGCACTGACATGAGGGGAGGAAGCAGCATCTCCTCCTGCTCTCCTGCCCGTGCAGATCTGTCCCGCTGGGGATGCAGGGCCGCTCGCAGGCTGTGTCCTCGCTCCTTGCCTTTCCTTAGCCAACTCCATCCCTGTTAATCTTCTACAGCTTTATTGACTGTCCTGTCCATCATTCAGATGGATTATTAAGTAAACGTACTTCTGGCTCAACTTGCCAGAGGTAATGTCACTTTACCTTTTTCTCTGGCTTAGATTTTAAAGAATTTCCACTACCTAATTCTCTCAATATTATTAATAGACAATAATTTCTTGGTATATATCTTTTTCTATTAAACGCTTTCATTTGGAATTCACACCTGGAGGTTTTCATTTACTTTTCTAACGATTCATTAAAAAGTGAATATCATGGTTTAGGAAATGATTTGGGAACATAATTAGGCATGTGAGCTAGGTCTAGTTACTAATTATCATGTGTTAGTGCTTGAAGGGCCTGGCTGCTTTCTGAGTGACCCAAATCAGTGGAGATATGCCACAGAAGATTTCCCTCCCTGTGTATATCCTAAGTTATGCACAGTGTGAGCTGGGAGCCTGGAGGTAAAAGCAAATGACCTCCAGGCATGGGACTGGGGCTACAAAGTCAAGAACTACCTCTTGGTGAATCCTTCTGGAAAAAGACAAAGAGTAGCAGCATTTAGTAGATAGCAGTAAGTAGTATTTAGTAAATACTAAATGGTATTTAGTTAATAACAGTACTTAAAAATGAAAACATGAAAATCTAATTGTTGTATGTGTGAGTGACAAAGAACAGAGCCCGGGTTAGAAAGCCTGTGCTTTTGTACTCCTTTCCTAGGCTGCTACACTGGTTCATGGACTCTTGGATTTCAAAAGAAGCGAACAGGCACTCGGATCTTTGGAAGTGAAGGACTGGGCTGTGATGCTGCTTAAATTCAAGGGAAACCTTGGAGCACATCTCTCAGTGGCGTACCACAGGCAAGCGAGCTCGCCAAGCAGTTTGTAAGTCTCCTCACAGGGATCAGCCAGGGCTCCTGCTTTGAAACACCTGTGACCCCCCACCAGCATTCGGGTGGCTCTTTTTATTCTATTCTACACATAATACATTTTTTCATAGTTGTTACCATATAAAACAGGATTTTCTACCATATTTATTTTGCGTTCATGCATAAAAAGCTATTAATATATTAATTAATTATATTAAGATGATTCCCTGTAAAAATAAGCCTCCATCCTTCCATTCATGCACCCATGCAAAAGCATGAATGCCTTCCCTGGATCCGGCTAATCTATTCATTCATGGTTTTGCATGGGAAAGAACCAACAGTGTGCACTTTGTACACGTATGCCAGCAGTTTGTTAGTCTGAGAGAAGAGTATCGTTTGAAATATCATTTAAAATTAATACATTTTGTTACTAAGGAACAAATAAAAAGATGCTGAGGGCAGAGTTTAGTTGGGAAATAAGAGATGTCAATGCGAAGGAGCGAGGCCTAAGAGGGGATAAGAAAGAAGAGAGAAAGGCTGTATAACATGTATGCTGTAGCAATGCAATAGATGGATTCTTGACCAGGGGCTTACCAACCAGTGGTCCAAATCCAATAAATCTTATCCACAGGGTTAGCAGAAAAATCTTCCTAGTGAGAAATAATTGACTCTGCCTCAGGGCAAAAGCAAAAAAAAAATTTCATCACACACACAGCTGCAACATAGGACTCTAGTGATTCTTCTGTCACAATTTAGCTGAAGACTTTGATGTATCTTCCAATGCTCTAACCTCTGTCCTAATGAATTAATAATTAAAAAACATATAATGGGAATACTGAGTTAGTTAGCAGATTACCAGAAGGATCAGGAGGAGCCTGAGTAATATCACCTTGGAAACAGTCAGAGACATTCAATATGTGTTCATCCCCTATGTGGTCCTTCCCATCCTCTTTCAGAGGTTGCTGTCCTTGTATAATCAGGTCACATCAGCACTCTTAAAGCTAGTCCTGGGCAACGTCAGCTGGGTTGGCCTGAACCCTGCTGGGAGGGATCTGGGTCACTGCATCTGGGTTACTGTGGTCACCTGGCTTCAGGCATGGCTCAGCCTCACATCAGTGACACAAAAGCGAGGGGTAATAGCTAACTACAGGGAGCAGGGCATTTTAAACCACAGAACATGCTCTCCCTCTCTCCAGAAACGCTAATCTTTTTCCCTGTGTGGGGGCTTTTGCACTTTGGAAGAACATCAAGCTTGTAGTAACAAATATAACTTGGGTATCATCCTGCGGAATTTATGCTTTTTGGGATGGAGACAGTTTCTTTTTGAGCATCTGGCAGCACGAGAACCCGGATCTAACTTTCTCATTTATTCATTACATACAGAAGTGGTTAATTCATTTAACTGCTCTCTGAAAATAGTAAGGCTCCCGTTGTTTTCATTTTCATAGCTAACCTCTTTTGTACTGGAATCATTTTAATATTGTTTCCTACTTCTGCAGTTAGTTTAACATATGCTCTTCAAAGAAAATCATCAAGTTAATATAGACGTGTTCAGTTTTCTTGGATGTTTGCCACAGCTTTCTGTGCTCTATGCTAAGCTCAAGGAGTGCCTTAGTACCAGTGTGGGACAAGGGCAATGGGACAAGAGCAATGGTCAGCCTTTAGTGGCCATCTAATGTCACAGATTTGTCTCTTTTGCTTCTAACAAGTCCTTTCAGCCAGGTGAGCCCTACCTCCAGATCTCTCTAATTCCTCAGGTAGCAGAAACTGAGGCAATTACCTGTTACTAAAGTGTGTCTACTGAAAACCTCTGGAGGTTATAGGATAATGTTCATGTCTGTCATTTTGTACATTGATCCCCTTTTCATAAGAAAACTCACAAACACAGTCGGTAAGATTTTCCCTCTGTCTCCCTCCTTTGAAAGACAATGCCATACATCTTACACAAGAAACTAATTCTGCCAAAAATTTGTATGTCTGGGGAAACAGAAAAATTAAAGCAAATACTTCTATGTAAAATAACTCACTTTTTTTTTTTTTAAATCAAGTCCCGGCTTTGGCTTTTGTTTTTCATAGCTTGGAACTGGGGAGTTATTTTCAGTGGAAGATTTTTGCCTGCTGTTGCTTTGACGTTTTATTTGTTAGCTCTATAGTTGACACAGTTTATGTATTGCTGGATGCAAGAGTTAGACTGATAACAACCACCAGAGAAATATTAGAACGGTGGCTTAGACATAAGGTTAACCTTACATGGAAATTCATAAGTTTTAAGCTTTACAGTATTATTTCTCCTTTTTTTTTTTTTAATATTTCTCTGCTTTGTTTTAGTTTCCAGTGGGGCATTAGAAAAGCTCTGGTAAGCAATTAAATCAGTACATTGAACTAGAATTACATAAAATATTAACTGTATATTTTTAAGACAACCAGAAATTACATAAACAAAACTAGCAAGGTGTACCATGTGGAACAAGCCAGTCAGGAGTGTTTCCTTATCTAGCTTTTATAGAACATTTCTGTAGTGTAAAAAAATCCTTTCTCGTTATGGAGAGGTCAGCTGGATTAAGCAAAGTTGGACATAAATTCTCTTCAAGCTTGAAGGATTAATTGATTATAGTGTATCAGTCTGGAAGAGATAATAGTCCTGATAATGTAATTAATTTCATTTCTTCTTTAAAAAATATAGATAGACAGATAGATATGGGAGGGAGGATATGTAATTCTGCTATGGTTCAGTCCCCAGGTTAGAAGAAGTTGCTTGGGTTTTACTGGAATGGCACCATTTTACAGCCAAACGTCAGATCTACTATGTAGTTTCTCATATCACATATGAGCTAAAAAAGTGTATAGTCAGGTTGTGGAGTAGGTTGGTTTGCTGTTTCTTTATGTTTGATTTTATTTGGTATAGATACATATTTATAAATACGTATTGTTAAATATAATCCTGTCATTCTGAGCAAGAAGTTCCTCCTAATCCATCAAACTCATAAAAGCTTCAAAGAATATATTGGCAAATGTACACAGACAAAACCAGTTCTTTTCCAACAAATTCATTATCAATTCTTCTTCTTTAAAGATACTAAGAGGAAAACAATCAATTGCAGTCCACCTCTGCAATTTTATCAAAACCACTATTTCATGGACTGAATTTGTTAAAAGTTGTCTAGAATAAATGAATTTGGCCATACAAAACATATCTGACAAAAGTGCCTGCCACTAGAAATGTTATATTAAGTTTTAGGCTGAAGCAAATTTAAATGACTGAGCTATAAACGTCTACATAAGAAGGTTTGGAGAAAATGCTGACAGGCCCCTATCTATCTCCAGTGATGCTGCCAGGTGCTGTTATAATTAGTTCTTTGGAAGCAAAGAACTGTTCGTTTCTGCAAGCAGAGTAAAAGCTTGTCTGCTGACCAGGTCTGTTAATTTGAGACTGAACATTATTTCAGTACTTGGTCTACTTAAGAAGAATAAAGAGCTTTTGGTAGACGTCTTTGGTGCTGAACAAACATCCTCAGGTCTAGACTTTGGGTTCCCTTAGTCAGCAGAAATTGGCAAGGGTTAGAAAGATATGACTGTTTTCAGCTGATTTACAATTTAATTTATGAAATAAACCCGTGGACAGACATTTAAACCAGCAAACTGCTGAGAAAAAATGGTTTCTCATTCAGCAATGCAGCTGACAATGTTAGAGTCAGTAAGAAAATCACTCCTTTTTCCTTTTAAAAGTTAGAGAGAAATTTATGTAGCAGAAAAAAAAACCAACACTGGAAAAGGTAGCATTAAAAAAAAAAGGGAAAAGCACAAGGTATATCTTAATATGGAGATCCAGTAGTATTTTGTAAGAAGATGCAATTCAGTCTAATATAAAAAAGTCAGAGTGTACAGCTTTTCCATCACAGCATGAAATGGGTTGTTAGTATTCTTATCCCAGTCTCTGCTAGTCTTACTCTCTTTGCAAGCTGGACCTTAATTTATCTATTAATGAAACACATATGCAAATATTTTTGACACCTCAGGGTATGTTAAGAGGCTGAATTAGCGCTATTCATCACTATCCAAAAATTGCAGTATACATTAGCTTTTTTAGACTTACTAAGAAATGAAAAGGTCCAAATGTAACTGCAGTGTGAATGAAGAAGGACAGTAGATCTTGTAGAGTTAAATTATTGTAAAAAAAAATAAAATTACAAGGTAGTTTTGTACTCAAGGCAAAAATTTCCATGTCTCCTACAGCAGAGGCACTGTGCTTAAATTAGCTATTGGCTGCCACTCTGTCCCACAGAAAATCAAGGGAAAACTCACCTTATAAATAATCCACAGTGGAGAGATTAGATGTATAATTGTAGAAATAGATATTGGGAGAAAAAAGTTAAATGTGGTGGTTAGACAATAGCTGCAGCTGTGGAAATCCGCGTCTCATTTTAATGGTTGTACATTATCCTCCATGAATGACATTATTAACTGTACGTCATTGCTGTAAAAGCATTCTCTTTGTCTCACTGAAAATGGCTTCCTCTAAACTATAAGTAACAGACAGCCTCAAGGACCTTTCATGTCCAACGCTAACAAATTCTAAACAAAGTTGTAATGTCACACGGGGCAGAGTACTTCTATTGGCTTTCACATGATCCAGATCAGGCTACTTTGAGGCTGCCATGCTAGTTAAGAGCTTAAATTCCTGAAGCGGCAAAAGCTGAAGACATCTGGGCTGTGAAATCATAGTCATAGTTACCCTCAGATATCTCACCAGCCCCTTGAGAGCAGCTGGTGCCTTCTGAGAACCAGTTGGAAAAGCAGCTACAAACATCCACATCAAAAATTTATTGCTGACACCACCAAATAAGGGTAGTTGCTCACTGTGAGTGGTCTGATAGCAACAAATAGAAATTTACTTTTAGCATTCATTGCCCTCAGTGCTAATCTGGAACAGAAGGTACAACACAAACTGGGAAGCTGGCAGTGATAAATTTACAGCCTTAACAGAGAGAGAAATATAAAGATGAAGCTAATAGTTACCCAGCTCTTGCAGTCCAGAGGCAGTCATCCTGACATTGAAATAACATCTTTCTACCTTCATGCATATGACATAGCTAAAATTCAACAAAGCAACAGATTTATCTGTGGAGGGAGGGGATACTATGACCCACAAGCTGTCTCTGACCGTGGGACTGTCAAGCTGTGGAGTCCCATCTCCCCTTCCCAAATGCATATGCAACCATTTACTCTATTCCCTTCTCTCTTTGTTGGTTCCCCTGATTGTGGGCTGCAAATCAGTCCTGCCTTCTCATTTAATCTGAACAGTCAACTATCTACAGCTGCTCTCAAAGACCAAAACCTTTCCTATGTCCCTCAGCTGGAGGACTTCACAAATCACACCCAAGCAACAAAAGCACCAGCTTTCACAGTATTTCTGAGAAGAGCCAAGAACCAGCAAGGACTTAGGTGTGTTGCCTAGTCTTTGCTTTTTTGCAGTGAAAAGAGTATCTGTTGTCTTCTAAAGGTATTTTTGCACAATTATTTTATGGATTCCTGTTTGTGAGTTTGATGCTGCTATTTCATGAATTAGTCCTTTTGTAGTTTTTAGCTTTTGCTGGAGGATAATGTTGAAAAAAATATGAAAAGAGATGTGTTAAGTTCTAAGGAAAGCGTGGGCTTTCTTGTCCCTGTTGTTTTTATTTCTAATTGTGAACCAGAAAGGTTTTCTGGTGTGACTGTGCACCCTGGAGCCTAGCTTAGATCCAACCTGACTGTCGGGTAAATAAACTGCAGAGAGGGTAATACAGAATACCTTTATGCTTATCTTAGGATTTCCTGCCTGTCTCATAAAGTCATAGAATCATTAAGGTTGGAAAAGACCTCTAAGATCATCAAGTTCAACTGTCAACCCAACACCACCATGCCCACTAAACCATGTCCCTAAGTGCCTCATCTACACGTCTTTTAAATACTTCCAGGGATGGTGACTCAACCACTTCCCTGGGCAGCCTGTTCCAATGTTTAACCACTCTTTCAGTAAAGACATTTTTCCTCGCATCCAATCTAAACCTCCCCT
>NW_008824035.1:239569-242812 GCF_000699105.1 Pygoscelis adeliae
TTGAATCTCATACAGTTGGCCTTGGCCCATCGGTCCAGCCTGTCCAGGTCCCTCTGCAGAGCCTTCCTACCCTCGAGCAGATCAACACTGCCGCCCAACTTGGTGTCGTCTGCAAACTTACTGAGGGTGCACTTGGTCCCCTTGTCCAGATCATTGATAAAGATATTGAACAGAACTGGCCCCAAGTCACCTCTGTAATGGCAATTCCAGTCTGCCTCTCTGGTGCTTCTTCCTTCCTTACTTCTGTAACTTTGTCCCACTTCTCTGAGGGTCAGTTATTAGAAGTAAATTTGCATTTGCAGAGCAAACTTGCAGAGTAGAGTGTGTGTAGGAAGAATTGCCTGTGCAACCTCCATGCTTGCTAGCACCAGCTGGGTTCTGGGGAAGGGGGAGATCATGGGAGGGCTCTTGTGGCTGTGTTTTACTTGACTTTGAAAGTGAAATTGAGGTATGAACTTGAGAGATAGGAGGGATAACGTAATCTTCAAAGGCCATCACCAGACAGTAAAATTGGTACAATTCCTGTGACTACTCCTTTCTGTGGAATAATATACTTTACCTCATGGTTGTTAATATGAATGAAATCCATATCTGCTTAAGCTGAATCCATTAATATTTGCTGCGATTTTTTTTTTTCCTACTTCTGTCTGCATACAAATCACTCAGGTGATGCTGCTGACAGATCCCATGGCTAAATTTAATAATGAAAGCATGTATTTTCTTAAGCTAATTATCTCTGCCACCCTTGAAATTAAGATTAAATTTCTGCTTCCAAAGAAAAATATGTTTTAAATACACATTTTTGGGGTTTGTGTGTTTTTCAGTTCTGTCAGTTTTTTGCATATAGCTACATAAGTCTAGCTTCTAATGAAGTCTGGTTTTGTGAGGCAAAAGTGAGGGTCACAGTGATTATAACTAGTCAAATAAAAGGACTGTAACTTAAGATGTGTGTTATATGCAAGCATGCTGAGAGGCAGTGAGAGTATCTTGTAAACAAAGCTGCCCATATGTTGCATCTTGAACATTTTAACAAGGAAGTCAATTATTCTTTTTCCTCTCTCTTACAACACTCACAAGGGTTCCTGATTTTTCACTGATAAAGCTCCTGCAACTTTTTTTTTTTTGTGAAAATACAGATAAAGGCGTATCCAAGACAGCAGTTAACAGAATAGATGAGCTCCCAGGGGGCTTAGTTTCTTAGGGTTGTGGATGATAAAGGAAGAAGCTTGTTTTGGTGAAAGAATTTTGGGAATCTGAATGAATAATGACGACTAGTATGTATAGAAACAGGAATATTTTTTTCTGTTTTTTGACCATGGATGAATATCTTAAAGCTTGTCATCAAGATAAGTAGTTTGAAACTGTATTAATGATTAAAGCGAAAGGAGACTGTGGGAGGCAGAAGAGGAAGAAAAAGGGAATTCATACAGTGCTGTGGGTGGCTTTTTTCTTTTTGAGAGCTTCATAAAACATAAAGGTGATAAATGCAGGGTAAGGACAGAGCAGTTGAAAGTTCCTGGCAGAGGGAAGAAAACATGGTTTGGCATTTATAGAACATCTGCAAAGCTAGGCTGGAGAGTAAGGGTATACAGTGCATCTGAATGGCAAGAGGGACAATCTGTCTTAATTTGGAGCCTACAGCCATGTAAAATGGTACCAAGAATTAGGGCCCAAATATTGAAATAAAAGGAGCCATAACTGAAAGAAAACTGCTATGAAGAAACAGATAGTGAAAGCAGTTCAGGATGGGAGCTATAAAGTAGTAAGAAAGGATAGTGGAGGCAGATGATAGGCAAGTTAGAAACAGAGAAATAAAAAGAGAAGTTCTATCAAATACAACCTTCTGTCACTGGTTTCTTTCACAGGGTGAATCAGGAAGGGATGAATCTTTTCCTCCTTTAGACCACTTGGCATTAGTAGAACTCTAGTAAGCAACTCCACTTCTTCACCAGTGTCACAAGGGAGAGAATCAAGCCTGACATAACTAATCTATTTGATTTTCATGCCTCTTATTTTCCCAGTAGATTTTCTTTGTGTGCTTGAACAAAACCGAGAGAGAAGTAAAGATTATTGATGTCAGGATTATGTTGAAAGAAATAGGAAACGGTGGTTTCAAGCAATTTCTACATTTAATTGCGTAGAAGTCAGCACTGTATTTGGTTTATTGCGATGCTATCCTTTTTAATGTTAATTGTGTGTGATTTGACCAATTTACTGTGATTTTTTTTTTTTTCCTCTTTTTCCATGTTCAGGCTTTCCTGTGCATTGCTCCCCAGGTTCTCTTCTTTCTTGCTTAATGAAACTCTACCAGCTTGTATTGGTGGTTAAACAGAGTATCAGAAGCTAGATATCATCTTTAACCTTATTTTCTATTCCTAAGTGTAATTTTAACAATTAACCTTTTTGTGCAATGAAAAGAAAGTAACGCAGCAGAAGTGACATTAAGAGGAAAAACTGTGCTGTTATTAAAACTGCTATCAGGATAAATTAGTATCTCACAGATAACTGCTTTCGTCTTTTGAGCCTCCTCATGCTAAAGAGTGAACCCTCACCTCCCCCATATGCTGGAAATCTTTTCATTAACTCTTTTGGGGGGAGTATCAGCAAGACTGTTGGACCTTTTACTTGCTTTAGCAACATGGTACAGGGGATTATCTACCAAGTACTAGTGTCTTGTCTGAATGCAGTTAGGCTAAAGCATATGCTGGTGTGAAAACCACAAACAGTAGTTTTGTAATCATAGAATGGTAATGATCTTTTATGCATGTGTTTAAAACACAACCATCAAGTTCTGCTATGATAAGGTCAGATTCTAGTTTGCAGTAAACTAATATTTAAAACATCTTTGGTTTTTAACTCGTAAGTGGTGTAGCAAAGCTGCTGTTCATGGAGATGAAGGAAGAAAGTTACACAAGTATTATACTTTTACCAAATATGTCAAATAATATTAAGAAGTTAATGATTCTCCCTATAGGCTCCCCCTAAACACTGGAGGGCAGTGTACTTGAACATACAGCCTAGGTAAATAAGCACCCTGTGCATTGTTTTACTGTACTTTTGCTGGGAGTGCAAGTGATCAAAATCACACCAACAAAGGTTTTCTAACTACTTAAGGAAAGTACTTGTACCAAAAACACTATCGTCAAAATACAAAGAAAGATACTTGGATTTCTAAACTGCTGATCAAGATAAGAGGTTGGGGGAGAGAAAGAAGGGCGCCATGCCTCAGGGGAGTCTTTGGAA
>NW_008824035.1:242843-246363 GCF_000699105.1 Pygoscelis adeliae
GGGGGGGGGGGGGGTGTGTGGAAATCCCAATTTGGTTTGCTTCACCCTCTGAATAAATTGCAAGAGTGGTTTCTGAACAAAAGCTCTGTGTGAGCCACTGCTGGCTTAAATCACCTTCTACAGTTAAGGGGGTGCTTCAGCCTGTCCTGCTCTACCCCATCTCCTGCTTTAGTGAACACTGCTTTGGTCCCCTGCTTGGAGGGGGATTGCTGGCTGAGACAATCCACTGATGGGCTTGCTTCAGTGCTAGGACAGGTTTGTAGCAATTCCCGATGGTACAAGCTTTTTCAAAGGGACTGAGAGAAATGGCAAGCAAACCATATAAAGCTATTCTGAGAATAACTCCTGAAGATGAGGGATGATGGGAACATTTACACTTAGAATTGTATGTTATCTCAGCTGTTCTCCAGGGGTGGGACCCAGTGCCGTGATATTGCAAAATACCACCTCAGGAGTGAACCCTTTCATCAGCCTGACAATGCCTGATTTGTACATAAAAGGCCATTGAGGAAGGCTTCCTGAATGTGCCTGGGACTGAAATCTTAAACCTAGTAATAAAATACATGTTACTCAAGCACTCATTACATGACTTTAGAGATGCCAGTGGACTTGAGGCCAGGAGGTATTATTAGTATCAGCTACTCGGACTTTCTACTTTATATATGCCTTAGAAATTTCACCTAGCAATTACTATGTGAGGCCCATCACTTCTAATTAAGCTAGAATACAATCTTTAGATGGTTAAATGGATTCAAAACTTAATGTGATGAAGAATCCAGAATCATCACTTGTTAAATTTAATAGGGAAGATAATTTACCTGTGTAACAAATGCAGCATACATTTGTTTAAATTTGACATATGATGCTTCAGCCTTCATAAGGAGAAACCATCTGAAGTAATGATAGAGCGGCTCATTTGACTGAAGAGTTCTAGCTTGGCATCTCATCTGCTCCTGCACATTTAAGTATTGCTGTACTGTACAGCAGTCGGTTTTTAGTTCAGTGCCTATGTGTTATCTACCAGCTCTGCCTAAAAGAGCTGCATCCTTTGAATGGGATCAGTTTGCTCATAGAGGCTACCTCATCCACAGCCTTAACAAAACCTGCCTAGACTTGTTTGAAGGTAATGTCGCCTGTAGCTGGATGCAGTTAAAACAAAGCTTTCAACAGAGCCTCTCATACTCCTTGCTTAAAAAGTCTGCTCTGTAGGTGCTTCCAGGTGGATTGGACAGTCAGCTGATTTTCCTTTCCTATGTAGGCTGTCTTTCAGCACGATGAAGTTTGGCTCTAATTGTGCTTACTGGGATTGTACTTCATCCATTATCATCACAGTATGAGTATTAACAATCCTGTTTGATATGCTTATAAACAACTATTCCTCAATTTCTTTTTTTTTCGGTCTTCAAAACTTGTCTTGGCTTACCCTGAACAGCAAAATCACAAAAACATAACCCCCTCAGTTGGCAAAATTTTAAGCAAGTGGATGTATGAAAATGATAGAACATCATATCTGATATTACTTCCTGAGAAAGTGATTCTGTATTGCACAATTGTGTGAAGCAGTCATTTTCAGTAAGTAATGACACATTTGGATTTTGTGTGCATATTAGGTGTTTAAACCTCTAGCTGAAGCCTACTGATGTCTGGGTATATGACTGTTAAGTTCTTACATTTGACTATCAAAAAGGATTTGTTTGAAGTCTTTTTATCAGGACTACCCAGTGTTGCTATGATGGAAGGAGGGTTCAAAACTCCCATTGACATTATGTAGCAGCTTTTAAACTCTCCTGATCATTATAACTTCCCTGAAGGGTCAGTAATGTTTAGTTTGTTGTGTAATTCTGCACGTCTCCCTGGCTTCATTTGCCGAAGCTTTTTAGCTTGCAGCCATAGATATTTTGCACCTGTGAATTTGTGAAAAATATGATTAAATTCCAAATACATTTTTGCCACAAAGGCATTGAAAAATCAGAATCAACTGAACAATGAAGGGATGCATTATAACAAGATTTGAAGTCACTTAAAATCTTTTCTCCAAATGAACTCCAAAGTATCAATCTGAAGCACGTTAGTTCTACGTGTGAAAATGGAGTATGAAGCCTTCAGAAGGAAGCAGGTTCTATTGATCCAAGAATGTTACTGGATTATCCTCGTCTTCACAAAAGCCTTCAATTGCAAGGGATCAGTAAATGTTAATGAGTTTTTGTTCTTTATTGTGATCTTTTTCTCTCTTTAAAATGGCTAAAGATTTTCTTACAATAATGAAATTGACGTCCCGTTACAGCAATTCAGTGGTTACAAATCATATGGTTCCCACCATAACCAGCTTAGCAAGCCAGCTGTATGCTTTGCTCTACACTACAGATCTTGTGTCAGAGTTTAGCTTACAGAACGGGTTTGTAGTCCAAACTTTCCACATGCTAGTATGGATATTGCATCTGATAGCTATTTATTGTAGTGAAGAAGTAATATTTGCTAGGTCTTCAAAAGATTACAGAAAGGTATATGATAACTCATTTGATAGCTTCATCATCCCTACACTAAATTTTTTTGGAAGTCTTATTTAGTGATAGAAGTGGCACTGATTCAATGTGCACAGGTAAACAAATGTGTGTCATGCATTCTGAAACCTAATGTTAAGCATCTGACAAAATACGTGAAGTTTTGGGGGAAAAAATAATATGCCATATACATTTTTTTATCTAAACATTTGCATTATATTTCTAACATCTAAATGAATTGTATTTACTGCACATGATGAGATTTTTGAGTGGGAGGACCCCATACTATGTTTTTTTTTTCTCTTACCCCGATTTCTTTTTACCTAGCAGGGTAGGGGTTACTAATGTTACTGCTGTGTTTGTTAATTTAATAGAAGTTAGAAGTGCAGTCACTCAGGCAACAATATATAATAAATAGTAAGACTGTAATAAACACATCACCCTGTTAGACATACATGGAAGAAAATGTGCAAATAACAATGCAGTGGGTGTATCTCTCACAGGCTGCTGAGTTTTTTGTCACAGTAATTTAAAAAAAATTCAATGGCAGACAACGAAAACGGGTGAACAAGGAAACATCATCAGTGATGATCAGTATGTGTGGGAGCATGCTGGAGCTAGGCTGAGAGGTGTTTTTAGAGGGAAGATGCAGCTGGGTTTAGAGGATGAACTTTAGTTCCTTTAAAATGGAAATCTGCGTGGAGATTTGAAAGGGGCCAGCCTTCACCTGCTGCATAGACCCTGCCTGTATACAACCAGCTAGCTTTTGGGGACAAGCACGGTGTGTCCTATGATATTTAGCAACAAGCTTTGTCTGGTCCCAGGCATCCTGCCCTTGACTGTGTTAGCTCTTGCTGTGCTGCTAAAGGCAAGAGCAATGTGTGCTCTTCCTACAACACAGGGGGGGCTACCTGCCTTGCACAAGATACGGACCTTCTGCTTTGTACTTGCAACTCGGGGGGGTGGTGGTCGTGCTGAAGCAGCTAAATAGCAGCTAAACTCTGCCATCGTTATCCTGG
>NW_008824035.1:246592-248929 GCF_000699105.1 Pygoscelis adeliae
ACGTCCCCTACGCTGTTGTCCCCGGTGCGCTTGTGGGTGGGGGGGGGGGGGGGGGGTGCTGTTTGTGAACTCAAGTCTCTCATCTTGTTGAAGATTATCATAAGTTTTATTGAATTCTTTCTATATTTTGTGTTTGTTAGTAGATAAGCAACTATAAGAATATCTTGATTTTAAAAGTTAGCCTCTATGTTAACGTTATGTATGGGTTGCTGTGCTACTTGTTATCCGAGGCTGTGTTGCTTGAAGTCCCTATTCTCTGGACCATGTTAGCCTTAGTCCTTATTTTCTGAACCATAACCAGAGCCCCTAGGTTCTATTGTACATAGGATGAATTATGTGACAACCTGGCAAGGTAGATATCTAGCTGGGCAACTTGGCAACAAAACTTACTTTTAAGGTATCTTGAAGTGAACTGCTTTCATTATAATATCAAAAGACATACCCACAGGTCAAGAAGACCCTTCCCCCGTGCAAGCGTAGTAACAGAAGAGAATGACACAGCAGATGTTATAATTATATGTAAATCACTAACCAATCGTTGTAACTGGGAGTGTACTACCTTGTAATTCTTGTGTATAAATGTAACAGTGATCTAGCCATAGGTGTGCTTGATTTGTGGAAATTCCACCTTGCACCCGGTGCCGCAATAAAGAATGCCTGCTTTCTAAAACTCCAAATTGAGTCTTAGAGAGTTCATCATCTGCCAACTTACGGTAACAATCTCCCTGAGAAGGAAAGCACACTGTTGGTGTACAGTGAGAGTAGGAGACAGATGTCTGATTGCCAGGTATTTAATATAATTTCTAATGGATGGGAAAACTTTGTGCATTTTCATAATCTTAATGATTGAAAATGAAGATATTTTTAGTCTGTGAATACAATATTTTTCAGCATCACCTACTCCAGTATGTTTTACTCTTTGAAGTGCTGAAGAATGCAGCTAGTGGAAAGTGCTTAATGGAGAATCAGTCTGTTATTCCTTTTTGGTCTGTAAAAGCCGAGTCTGCCTCATCTCACTATCTGTGAGTGACTTGATTGAGCTATTTACTATTTTGATATGTAATCTTGTATTGATCTAATGTTGGCACCGAGAAGATTGTTTATCGTGACATGGATGACGTAGGCATAAAAATACAATGTCATTGCGTAAGCTCCTTGCTGGCTGAGGAGCAAAGCTCAGATTTGCTATCAGAAGTGATCATTAGGTATTTGCCCTGCAGCCAGGGTATAACGTGAAACATTTGCACTGCAACAGGTAATGTCATGGCCATCACGCCAAACTCTGCCTCTAATGGCAATGGAAACAGCTTTCTCCAAAACAGCTGCCACTGGGTTACAGCTACAACTGCACCTTGCTGTCTTTCCTTATGACCTTGGCAGGATTAGTACCAGTGAGTGGGTTTTTACAGGCTTTACTGTAAAGCGTTGACCTGGTAGCTGATCCCATCGTACAGTGTCACAGGCTGCCACTGGCTGAGTTGCACAAGGTTTTTCCGACTGCACAGCCCCGCAGGTTTGTTAGCTCTTGCTGAATAAACGTGGGAGCGTGCCATACAAGATGCTGTTGATCAGAGCCCTCTTTGGAGTTTTTCAATGTTTAAAGCACATGATGATAAAGGAAACCTAGTAGAGGAGAAAGCTTGTAAGGAAAATGATGCAAAAAGGGCCACCAGTAAAACTTAGTAAAAGAACATAAATTCTGTGATGGTTTACATCAGTGTAATTCTTGATGAACTCTCTTGTGTTTGTCTTAGTTTATGTTGTGCTTCCATGGGGGGAGAAAAAAAATGCAAATGTTATTTTAAACTGCCAGGTGTCTAATTTCAGTGAAAAAGGAACAAAACTGAGGTGAATTCTCAATGCTGCCTGAGAGCAGGTGCCTGTGTGAGCGACAGCCCCGTGCCATGCACCACGCTGCTGCCGGCTTGAAACATTGTGTAACAACAAATGAGCGCAGGATCAAATCCCCAGCAAAGAACAACCTGTCCCAAATCGATGTTGTCACTTCAGACAAATACCTAGGAGGTCTGTTCCTTTTTGCTTAGCATGTCGCACCGGTAAAATCTCATTGTGTTGTATTCAATTAGGATGTTTTTCAGTTTGTATTTCAATTTGACAGATGTATTTCAGTTACTGGTTCTAAGCAGCTCTGGAAAGATGTCCAGATCCTCAAAATGTTTAGAGATTTAACTCCCATTTAATCTGGAGACTTCTTAAAAGTTTTAGGGCAGAAAACAAAAGCTGGAGGTATAAAACAGCTTGCTTCTTCCCTGGTCTAAAAACCCAATGTTTGGACAATGATAGGAGGGGAAAAAAATAGGAAGTATTGGCTAAAGA
>NW_008824035.1:248997-255897 GCF_000699105.1 Pygoscelis adeliae
ACTATGTTATTCTAGCCATTGTAAAAGAAGGGAAAATAAAACAAAACTAGTGCTTTGAGTAAAGTGGAATTTTTTTATTACATACGCTAGTACTTGCTCTGTATCCAACAACAAGTTCAAGGGGGACCAGTTTCTTATGAACCAGTCAGCAGTGCATCAGTATCCCCACATAGTAAAGCCTTTTAGATTTTTTGGGGTAAATATAAATGTGATTCTTCTATCAAAGTAGTTAATGTGTGTGTCATCCATACAAATAGCACAAATGCATCTTTGCTAAGCAACACTTAACAAGTTTCCTGTGTCATCCTCCTTTTATTTAGTACCTCTTACATTTGTTTTTCTTTCATCTCTGAAAGCGTAGATCATTAAGTGACATTTCTTAGATGTTGATATGAGCACATCACTGTCGCTTAAAGTTTATATCTTAGAATCAGTGAAATACTTTGCTAGCTAGACACATCTATGTTTTTCTTATTGGTGCCGCTCTTCTGAATTTTTGTGGGACTTCATGAAGAAAGAGATTTTAATGTTCCTGACAGTGTTAGACTGACAAATTCAGCTGAAAGAATGTCCTATAATTTTATTTATGTACTGAGGAAGTGCAAAGTTTCTAGAAGAGCAGAGAAACCTGCTAACCAGGCTATGAAAATGTTTCTCATAAACTGAGTTGTATCTTTCAACTTTAATATATGAGGAGGATTATTTCTTGGCTGCCTCTATTACACTTCCTCTCTATTTTATCTAGTCTTACTAAAACAAGGAAACAAAGTATAACAGTCAAATGGCAAAAGCATTCTAAAGTATTTGATTTTCTGACTGTAACGTAGAATTCTGTAAGTTAATGTATTTCAATATATGTTTTAAGGGCTTTGTTCTGAAACCAAGCATAAGCTATTTAAACAATTTGCTAGTCAACAGTTATATTTACCAGCCATTCAGTTAAGAACAGTTATGGGTCACTTAGAAATCTCACAGTTGTGCTTGTTTCGTGGAGGCAGGAAGAGTGGTCTGCCGACCTGGCATATTAGCTCAGATCTTAAAGCTTGTGTGTGTGTTCTAGATGTCTTAACTTGAAATGCAAGACATCTTGAAGTTTAATGTTGCTATAATCAATAACTTCAGAAAAGCACAGTAAAATGTTAAAAGGATGCATGTCGTCAGGTGCATTTTAAAAATATTATATAGGAAAATTGTTTGTTACTCAGTCACTTAGTACTTCAGGTTATCTTGGAAAATGGCTTTTCAAAAAAGAAAATTGTTTCCACAAAGTTATATTTGACAGACATCTCTGCCTCTTTGCCAAAGACTGGAATAAATGTTTGTTTAGTTCTATCATTAGTTTTAAATTAATTTGGGTCTACCACTGGCTTGCAGATATGCTATCTAATGATGTGACAGGTTTCCAGGAAAGTCTAAAAAGCTGCCATATTAACAGATATCAGGTTTAGGCTAGAGGACTACTGGAAAGTAGTTTCATATTTTTGTGACATGTAAATATTTTTCTTTAACACCTTTTAGTTTAAATGACATCAAAACCTCAAGTAAATACATTACTTTCCAGTCCAGATCATTTATAAGTATTCTCAACCTTCTTTTGGCTAGAAGATACAATTAGAAGTAGTATTTACCTTTTGACATGAAGTAAATTGGTTTTTATACTGAAGTATTTTGAAACTTGTGAGAGACTGGAATGTGCCCATAGCTGGATGGCAGCTGTGCCCAGTACCTCCTCTGTCTGTGAATAGAAAATATGACATTGGCTCTCATTTCAGAGACTAATGTCACAGCTCTCACTAGCGCTTCCTTTGGCCATGCCTGCTCTTGCTTCCTGCTGTTGGTAGGTGAGATTTGTCATTTTAACAAAGCAAACCATACTTCAGGGCCTTCCTTACTCCTCTATTAGCACACTGCTTTCCTATCCTGATGCCTCTGTGTTCTGAAGGAGCTGTGAATCTTCTATTTCAACTAGAAGAAATATTAACATAAGCCTAATACTGAGATCTATCACTAATCCTGTTCTTTAAGTTTTGCACTACAGTCATCTTTGTCCTCTTAGAGGACAAAATTAGACAGAGGAATGCCCCATTCCTCTGTCTAATTTAACTATGAAAGCTGGGGTCGTTTATTCAGCTGCCTAAGGAAAAGGTACTTACCTCTGCGTACCCTGTGATAGTGCTGGTTCAACAGTGTAGCTCAACCTACTGCTCCCTTTGTAACTCTTGTGCTCTGGTGACATCTCCTACTTTACTATTCCACTTACAAGACCTTCTTACAAGAGAGGACAGAATCTGAGGAATCTTCTTTTTCAACACAGTAGTAAGTATGTAGACTCCTACTGTCTTGTTTTGAGGGTCTCTTCTTGTCTTTTTTTAAGAGTTGGAAACCCTGCTTATGATTCAGATTCCTGGTACATCTGACAGAAGATGGATATGAAACCCTAGCACCAATCTATATGCTATTAAATATCAATTTCTTATGGCAATGTGGTATTCTGTCTACATTACCTGCTATTAGATATTAATTCAGAACAAAGGAAGATGACCTGGCAAGATGAAAATAAGCAGATTTGGTACAAGCACAGCAGACAATTTAACAAAACACAATTTAGCAAAGCAAAGCCCATGTGTCCTTGTAGTGTATGTGACAATAATAAGGATTAATGTCCTCAGGAATTTCACATTGGAGGTTTTTTGAAGAGAAAATAACTAATGGGATGCTAATAATTTGTTATGTTACCTAAAATATGCTATTACCTTATCACTACAGACTACTATTTTTTTCTTCACACACACTAAACCACTTTTCAGTAACAAGAATTACACTTCCAATAAATGCTTATCTAAAACCTTTGAAAGGATGAAGGTAATGTTCAGGAAGCAAGAAGGCAGTGCAAAACAAAAGCAAGCTCTAATCTCTTTTGTTTATGTCATCTGATAAGCTGGCTGAGCAGTGTGGCAGCCAGGCGGCTGGTGCAAATGAATCTCTTGGTGTATTGCACAGCCAGGGCCCTTTGTGCCCAAAGTCATTTACTCACAACTGCTTAGCAGTTACAGAACCTCAGGCAGTCCTTTATCACCCCTCCATCATGGTAGCATGAAAACAAACCCTTCTGTTGAACAGGGAACTTGAACTGAAGATTATACTCTAAAAAACTTTATCACTGTATAAATATGTTCCCCATATTAATGTGTCCTACCTTTGCCATTCAACTTGCTGTGTCTTTCCTCTCACGTGGACACCCCTGTGGTCTGAGTAAAGCCTTCCTCCCCCAGCAGCCAAGTTAATTCTATGGGCCAATCTTGCAATGAAACTGTAATTGGGACTTTATGGTATCATGGCAAGTTGGAAAAATAATTGCCATCACCAGCTCTGCTTCAAAGAAAGACATAACGTGAGGCTGAACTGTTCAAGTACCATAAAATATTTAAGAGTATAATCTATTTAAAGTGGAGCATGCTATGTTCTTCCCTGGGTGTGAATGTCTGGGACAGCTCTCCAGCTGGTGGGAGCTGGCGTTGTTTCACTTGCTTCAGCAGGGATGTGCAGATTTAATGCAGCTGAGGATGAAAACAGCTTTGCGGTTTGAGTGTACTTTTTCATGTACAGAAGAAGTTTATTCTAATCCAAGTTATAAGTGAAAGGTAGTGTGGGAAGATATTTCTTTTCTCCTTTTGACAAGGTTTCCTGCCCCTTTAAAACTGAGTAGATTAAAATGCCAATATGTTTTCTTATTTCTGTAAATTAACAGTGTTTCCTGAGCAAGAAGTTTAAGAGTACTTAAAACTTCTTAAGCAGAGTTCATGCTGTATCAGTCAGCAGACAGCTTAGTCTTAGTATACTCTGTTTTGACCTGTTCACTTTTCACTTTGACTTTCTCATTTTCTGACTCGCCTTTTTGCTCTAGCAATATTTTCATATGTATTTCAGCATTCAAACCAGATACACTTAAAGCACAATATGTTTGCTATCATATATTGTGCTGACATCATCTGCCTGCTTTTGCTCTTCAGCAGGTACTCTGGTACATTCATGCAGCACAACCTAAATGGGGAGGTGGTGGTTGGAAGGGGTTTGGTGCTAGGTTGGGTACAGGGTGTAAGCAACAGTCTCGCCTGACTGCTGATGCTGGGGTTGGGGGAACAGCTTCTTTGCCAAGTCTGGGAGGTGTCCAGGAGCACTGCAGTGGCAGGCTGGGAGCCATGAGGCTCAGAGCTGGCTCTGCTGGGCAGACAGCGAGTCCTGTCAGGAACAGGGCACCTGCTCGCCGGCGTGAAGCCTTGCCTAGCTATCTCCAGGTAGAAAGTTTCTAAGTTGAGTGCAATGACCAGAGTAAGATTAATTAATTGCCCTGGTTCTACTTAAATATGAACTGCTTTCTGTTGTCCTCATTTTAATCTTACATGCTATATGCAGCTCAAAATTAATCACTTAAAGATATAACAAGGGGGGGGGGGAAGGTTATCATCTCCCTGCAGGTAGGTGGAAGCTGACTTTATTAGATGATTTGATGTGTGATGCCGCTGCAGTCACTAGACCCCCTGCAGTAAATTGATTGTCTGTTGGCTGCTTGCTGTTTTTCCACCTTGTCACCTTTCATAGGTTTTCATCTGCCGTATTGTCAATGGCAGCCTCCTTCCATGACTTACTGGGAAAGGGAAAGCTAATAACTTTCTCGTCTAATATATCTTAGCTATCTTACTGAGAATCCCTTTCATTTCACTTATCGGTAATGGAAGCCACCAGTTGTCTTTGGAAATGCTCAAACCTACTTTATTTATACACAGCTGCCATTTATTGATAAATAACTAAGCTATAAATAACAAGAACATTTCGAGCACTATTTTCCCTTCACTTTTATTACTTCTGGTGACTTGTATATGCTTCAGCAGATGTGCTAGTCCTGTATAATATTAAGGAGTAGTTAAATTCTTGACGAATGGAAAACCATAACAAATAGATGACACTAGGAAAATTTATCATATTTTTCTCATATTATAAAGGAGTCAAGTAATATAACCATCTAGGACCGAACTTAATGTCGAGCTGAAAGTGTTACACCGGTTTCTGAATGGTGTTGTTATGGCTTAACTACACTCCATAGTCTTTGACACTGCTTGAGAGACAGGAAATAAAAAGGATCATTAATGATAAAGGTCTTCAGGAAGGCATAAGCTTAGCATGAAATCTATAATTCTTCTCTCTGGACTTCCGATCCTAAACCAGAAGGCAGTTTTTCAGTTTGAGAAATAAGGGGGGGCGGGGGCGAACATTTGAAACAATACTAAGTTTCAGGTGAAACTTTTGTTCAGCTGTATAGATACAAATCCAGTGAAATCAGGAATTTAGGACTAGCTGTTAAAACTTAACTGGTGTACTACTTGGGCGTTACTAAACACATTGTTGAGCCCTCTTTCTTTTATGCTCCTTAATGTTGCATCTTAACTTATTTGGGAAAGGCTGTTAAAAAGGCTCAGATGTCAGATATTAGAGAGCATTGCAAGCAGAAACAGTTGCAGAATATGACTCCCAGCTTCATAATTCAGTAGTTAGCCTTTATGTCCTGCATTATAAGAAAAAATACCTTATTTAACACTCAAAACAGTGTATTCAACTTATTCCTGCCAAACCATAGAGCTACTGGATAGTTTGTCTGGTTTCTCTTATTAGTCTCTTCCCTCCCCTATCTCCAAAGGGAAAGCAAACTAGCTTCCCTCTCACCCCACTTTCACAACAGAAACATTTGGAAGATGCTCGTAGTCAAGTCAGGCTTGAAATTCATTGCTGCTGGAGCTACAGTGCATCTGTCATTGCTCCCTTTCCCCTCTGTGCAAGCCACCTGCACTGCTTTCAGATCTTCTCATGTACATTCCTATGACTTACTGTCTATACTTCGAAATCATGCACAAATATTGCCTAAGGTACATTACATAGGAAGATGTTGTTCTTGTGCATTAGGTCTGTTTTAGAGGTCATTTACTGCAGCCTGAACTTCAGGTCTGAGTTGAAAGAATGCTGGGAGGGAAGGTGATGTTCATGTACAAATGACCCGGTGAGTTAAGTACCAGGGAGGCAAAAACTAGGCGTGTTCTAGGGTCATCTTGGCATGTACAGGACTAGCTGGATTTCAGTAAATTCCTAGAAGCTCTAGAGGAGCTCCCAGGAGCACCTGTGGGAGGAAAAAAAAGCCAGCTAACTCCTTAGGATGGAGCTTGAGAAATAACTGTACTATGTATTGATGCTGTGAGTTTGACACAAGGCCTAACAGACTAATACTTCCTGATAGTATAGCATAATTAAAACAAGGTGTAAACCCACTTCCTGTGCTCAACTGGTTGAATTGAAGCTGACCTGTGATGTACCTGGTATTGTTGTGTGACACGCGACTGTCTCATCTAGAAGGTGAGATTTACTCCATCCAAGGAACCCCTGAGCAGATGGAGCTGCAGTAACACAACCCACCCGAGCCCTCTGTGAGAGGGGGACTGTGCTGTTGCTCCCTGGCACAGAGGGGGGAATAAAGCTTGACAGCTTGCTACCGTCAGAAAGACACAATAAACCAGTTACCAGGGAGATGCAGACCCTGAGCCTCTGCTGAAAGCAGTTTTCACTTGGTGCTATTATTTCCAATGTTGGAAATGCAAAGGTCTGTTTTGTGTATTTTTATGCAAAGCAGATTGAAATCAACATCACACTTCATTTGGCTCCCAGCAGTTGAAGAGAAAAAACATATAGAACTATAAACATATTTATTTCAGAGTATTTTTCAAAGGGGAAAATCAAGCACCTGAGCCAAGCTGTTGGTTTGGGCACTGCACAGATTAGGATGAAAAAGTCAGTACGTATTCCAGGCTGAAATTGTTGCAGAGTTGTGCCAAGCGGTTACCGCCCCCTCCCTCCGTG
>NW_008824035.1:255912-260132 GCF_000699105.1 Pygoscelis adeliae
CTCCTTGCCATAAAGAGGCTACCACAGTTGTGTGGTCACCCAAATCTCTACAGAGTAAAATTCCTGATCCTCAGGGCTCAGAGGCAGAAAGGACGATTTTCTGTAATGTGCTCTGCAGTAAAGAAAATAAATAATTGCAGGAATTTCATACGTCTGTGCTGGTGAAAACCTCACTGACAATGTAACTGCTTTACTGCCTGTATTTGTGGAGCACTAAACTTCAGGGTAGGGCTTCTCGGTCCCTGGCACCCCGCAGTATGGTAGATGTTTCTGTAGTTTGTATGCAGTAGATGTGGCATGTTATGAATGGAAGCTGATTTTATGGGAGACAAAAGCAAATGAGTGTATGCAGTAAGACTCAGTAGAAATAGAGAGAAAAGGTTTGCTGTGTTGTGTTAACTTTAAAGGTTAGTTCTAAAGCTGTTTAATGATGACTACTAACAAATATTAATTGTTATGTGAGCTTCAGGGTCTAAACCATGCTTCCATGTTTTGCACCCTGTGAAACTCCATTTCATGAGAAAATGGCTTTCCCCCTGTAAAGAGCTGAGAGCTCCTGCTCTGGAGATTTCTGCTGGATACAAATTTTACAGTCTGTAGGATTCTTACCATTGTTGAATAAGTATGTGATACCCCACAAAGATCCATGCCACTGCCTGCAGCCCAGCAGTACCTGTGAAGTGCTCTGTGACAAGAATCAAATATTCCAGGCTCTCATTTGATAGAGGCTGGTAGGGCTGGAGCAGTTCTGCTCCAGTGTCACCCCTGCTCTCGCTCCTATCTGTACATTTTTACAGCTGACTTCACATTTACTCAGTAAAGTCATGAGACACCTTCCTTCTGAAAAGCATCTGTCACCAAGCTTTGTCCTTTTTTTGTTTTGTTTTTGTCGTTCCTCCCCCCCCCCCCCTTTTTCTTCTTTTTTTCTTGTGTGTTTTTTACCCCCCCCCCAGTTCTTTCACTGTTTTCTTGGTGAAATGTATATGATTTCTGATAGCCCCTATAATAATGGTGGTTTCATATCTCCTTTAATGTCTTCCAGAGACAAATGACATCAGCTCTGTGCAAGTGCTTTCACCCCTTTCCTTACTGCACTAGTTTGATTATTTGAGGGTACTGCACCTGCTGAGTGCACTGTAAATTAGTGTGTGTGTGGTGTGTTCGTATCGCCAAGCACTGAACAAATACTGAGTGCAGAAGGCAGGTGGCAGGCTGCTGTTGTTTAATTTCACAGTCTGGTATTTTCATTGCATGAGAAACTTCATCCTTGGATTTTTTTATAGCTATTAAGAGTTTTAGGTAATCAAAAGCAATTGTTAAACAAAACTTGTTTGATTCTGACAGATGACTTTCCCTTTCTCAAGGATCTTCTATCACCCCTATCTGTATAAAGAGAAAAGCATGGCTGTCCCCTGCCAGCTCTATTCTCCATGCCTGTTTCCTCCAGCCTGAAAAAGGGTGGCCACATCTCTGTTTTCTGAGATACAGCCAACCTCTGCCAAACAACATCCTTGGCTAAACCTCCCATGTGCAGGGCAAAAACCACTCACAACAGAGAACACCTCTGCTTTAAACTTCAGAGTATATGCTGTCCTTTCTGTCACATACAGGTATGGCTGTTTTAGTCATAAATGTACATTTTGGCTGTTATTAGAAGACCAGCAATAGTCATTAGCAGTATTTGCTTAAAACTGCAGAGATGCTTAAAGTCTTCCTTTTTCTATTTTTGTCACCTCCAGCCGAGCTCCCCTCAGTATGCTGTTATGACATCTCGCTCCCACCCTCTCACACATCTGGCAGATAGTAGTCACGAACTTAATGCCAAATTGTGAAATTATAATATTTTCTTCTCTTGACTGCATCAACTAAGCTACCATCTTACAGGATAAGTAACTCCCTACCCACAGTTTGTCAGCTCGCGATGGTGCCTTACCAGCAAATAATTTTAACGCAAAGCAATCTTTGCAAATGGGACCTGTAGATTATTTTCACAGTGAAAATCATTAGCAAGGATAATTAACTAAGACTGTGGTGATGAATAGCGCTGCACTACTGATCAGTGTAATAAAGAACAGAAGCCACTAATTACAGATAGCAAGCCTTGAAGCCAATGAGAAATTTAATTTAACGTTGCTACACAGACTCCACACAGTCTAATGTAACTTTGCAATTATCATAATAAAGTCTTGCCACAGACGATGCTTCTGGGAATGTTCCAGGTACAAGGATGTGTGTCCATCAGAATAAAAGGATATGTGATCTATCAATTACAGCATCTTGAGAGAACACATTAAAACCCCTGTATCTGAGCAGGTGCTTGCCTTCTGCAGCCCCCAAACGGGTCCAGAGCTCGGATCCATTTCCACGAGCTCCAGAGGTCCCAGCATCTCTAAGCAGTTTTCAAAGCAGCACCCCAATGTTGTTGTTAGAGATGTTAGATGCATGTCTTTTACTTAAAGGCATCTCAAAATATCTAGTTCACTGTGTCAAGCACTCTTTTTCACTTGACGTGTTACAGTCCGTCATGTTAAAACGATAGGTCCTGGGCAATGAGAAGTGACGGGAACCAACCTTATTATCCCCACACACATACACGGCAAACTGTTTGACACTGACTATGAAATGGCCTTCAGCTGCAGCGTGTTGTATTTCAAACTCTGAAAGAGGCTGTGCAAATTAAATGCTTGTGCTAATAACCAAAGCTATGACATGACTACTTCCGCAAATTAAGGCAAACCATATCTCCGGTCAGCTCTCCAGCCTCCCTTTCATATGCACTTGAGTAACACACTGAGTGAAGAAGAAAGCAGCGGAGGTTGCTGGGTTTGCATCTATTTGATAATTTTTTAAAAATTATTTTTAACCCACTGTATATTCTTTTTGATTACAAAATGCAGTGTTTGAGTGGTGTCCTGATACGTACTGTCTCGTGAACAGATTAGTTTTGCTTTAGTGACTGCAGCATTTGGAGCTACATTAGCTGAGTGAAGGTGGAATAAGCAGGATTTTCAATAGCATAACTGGCTTTTGACAGGAGTATTGATTGCTCTGTTGCAAGGTCCTCCTGTAAGGTAAGAATATCTAAAAGGAGACAGGAAGAATAAGATGCAATAGTCTTCAAAACACTTAAAGGCTGGCTAAAAACAGGTGGATAATATAGAGAACACTATGTCCAGTCTGTAACAGATAAGCATTATATGTTTAAATTACACAGATTTAAGGAAAGCTATCCATGTGAAAGGTGGTGGAATAGTAATTTGAATAGCTATCAGTTCAGAAGGCTTTTTGAGGAGGCTCTTAAAATAAGGTAGGCAAATACCTGTCAGCAGTTGTCTGGGTTAAAATGTTCCTGCCTTGAGGTAGAGGAATGGACCACATGGCTTTGAGGCCCCTTCTAGGCCTATTTTGTATATTTTCCCGTAATTATTGTTCAGATGAGCAATAACCCTGGTTGTACCTGTCATGTAAAGCTCCAGCATGTTTCAGGATTTCCATTCCAATTTCTGCAGTCTCCAAGTTAGCTAGAAATAACTATAATGCTGAAGGGGGGGGGGGGGGGGGAAAATCATGAGACTCGGCAGGCTAAAGCAAAACTGGGGTAAGTTAGATTAAAAGAAAAACCTATGAAAGCTTACCTAGCTGAATGGACATGGGGAGTTGAGCTGGATTTTGGCCAGGTGCTGCGTGACCCTCATACCACTTCTGAGTGCCTCTGTTTGCACTGAACATTTTGATTTTATGCACTTCAGTGCAGAGCTTGGGAGTCGGGGCTCAGGAGCTGCCTATCACTATATGTTTTTTTTCAGAGCTGTGCACAGAGGAACTAAACCTGTGATGGCCCCTATCTGATCCTGAGGATCAGATACAAATCCAGGGTCAAGTCAGTGCCTCACCACTTGTGTTTGCTTCTTTATTTAATCCATATAACAAGTCAACAATCCTGACTGAGTGGGTACAGTAAAGGAAACAGCACAAGCGCTTGCATAATGCATCCCAGTTCTGTGTTTTCAGTATGATCTCATTGGTCTGGAAGTGAGCACAGCTGACTTCCCAGAAACTTTATCTTTCTGTTAATCCGAAAACTGTTTCTACTGGCTTTCACTTGCAGTGGTATCTTTGAAAGGTAGTTTCAGGAGGGAGTCTATAGGAGAAATAAAAATAGAGGGCTAATAATAAGCTCCATTAAAAACTGATAATTTAATTAAACTCCCAGAATTCAT
>NW_008824035.1:260163-266952 GCF_000699105.1 Pygoscelis adeliae
CAGTCAAGAAAAGGTACAGATTGATTAAACTATTATTGCGTTAATATCATATGATGTCAATGATAATACAAATGAGTTTAGCACTCATTAGAGCATGAAGAGAGCAAAAGGTTGTGGTCTACTGCTATGGAGAATGTATCATGATCAAAGGGAGAGTTACAATGCAAAAGTAGGTTAGCCCCCTACTGAATCTAAGATTCAGTGTGAGCAGCACAGTGCTCACACTTACCAAAACTATGACTCTCGCCGCCTCTCTGTGGTATTTGTTACTTGTACAGCAGGAGAGTTATAGGTGAAACTCTGAGAAGTAAAATTGCCATTGTGATAACAGAAAAGGGATCAAGACTCATGTTTTATTACTAATAATGGTAAAAATAATAATCACAGCATAAAATGTCTCTTTTATGGATCAAAATTTTTATTAATTTTACTTTTTGTATCGGTAGCTATGTAAAAGAGCGAACTGAGATACCTTTAAATACTCAATTTATCCAGAACAGGTAATTAGGCTCACTCAGCTAAAATAAGCCTTCTTTCAGAAACTTGTTTTGAGATATTTAATGCTGCTGGAATGACCTGGATTAATTGCAGCAAATTGTCAATCATGTTGTTTCACTGAAGCAAAAATAACTTGTAGACTTCGGTAACTTCTGTTCTCTTTCAATGGAGATTTTTAGACCTGTCTTCAAAACCTGAATGATAGTGAAATACATGTTTTTGGATCAGACCTAGATATTTCTGCTTGCAGAGGAAAGAGGAGAGAGAAAGGGTGTTTAGTGTGTATGATGCCAAAGGCGCTGGCCTGGGAACTATCAAGAACTGCGTCACTCCCAGGTCTGTTTAATTCAGTGTAAACTGGAATGAAAAGATTTGCAGAGTCGGGTAGATCCCAAGCTTATCTGGATTTCTTGTATCCTCAGATAATGTCCTGATTGTAGAACTATTTGCAAATCTCCTCCTACAGTTAGAAAGCTCAAAAGTCATGGTTATGTGTAAATACTATCAACATCCTACTTTTATTCTAAAGCAGAATGAAAATAACTCTCTTGAAATTTCTAAAGTTGCTACAAAACAAAATTGTCCTTTTCACATCTATAGCTCAAGAGCCACCTCACTTTCTCTTTGTTCATCTCAATTTATCCTTATACCTAGAACATTCAGAAAAGCATCAGAAGTTTCAAACCTTTTACTATAATGGCAACTTACACTATGTAGAAAGGAATACAAACTGAGATTTTTAAATTGACATCTTCCCTTATGCTTCATAGTATCAATTACCAAATAAAATGTATGTCCCAATATAATCTTGCAGAGGAGCACAGGTTATAAGCAAACAGAACAGAGATGAAGTACCTCCCCAAAGATGCATGTTGCAATCCCAGAATTTCTTCTGATGAAGTTTATTATGTTTTTATGAAATAAGGAAATGCCTAAAATGATCTCAAAGGAATTACAAAATGTGCTTTGGCTAAATCTTACTTTTCATTGTCACTTTTGTCTCCTTTTATAGTAATATGTTTAGTAAGGAGTGTCTAGGAGATAAAACTGAGAAAACAAAACACTTGGGTAAATTCTGAGGAACCTCCTATGTGTGCTGCTGTTTCCTTACACATTTAAATACTTATGAACTTTTAAAAACAGTGTCTGGGCTTTAAAGTGAAACAATTTTTTTTGACAGCCAAGAGGTGAAATTCCCCAAATAAGACGCTTCTAAGGAGGCAGCACAGAATCTCTCTCATCTGAAAAGAGATTTTATTGCACTGTTTCAGGCTGGTCACTCAGAGAATACGCAAGCTCTCTGGTCACACAGGTTTACATGTACTCACTGTGCACTAATGAGGGAATGATGTGGAAAATGTTAAGTGCGCCGAGTATTTCGCATTCAGGCAAACTGTAGCTACCAGCAAGGACCTTCTTTCTCTCTCATGCGGTCAGTAACTGGATTTAGAGCGGCTTTTACTTGGTGGTGCTCAAAGCAGTGCAAAGAAGGAGTATGCGACTCTTCTCACCTGTCCTGTTGGTTGTCCCATCCCCTTCCACAAGCAGTGTTCCAGTGGTGGACAAAATAGTGATGTCTCTATCTCAACAGCATCTCGTGTCTGTAATTCTGTGCACAGGAAGAGCATGTGTTTATATGAGGCCTTATTTCTCTTCTAAGTTGTACCTCATTTTGATGGGCAGATGTCTTAACAGTCTCATTGCTGAAAGTTAGACTGTCATGGCTAAAATAAGTCAGACCAAACACTGCACTGCCATGATACGGCATACTGCCAGAGCATGTGCACTTAGAAAAGCCTCAGTGCAGCCTGAGGTGTGCTCTTCCAGCTCTCCTGAAACAAACTCTAAGCAAGGTTAATGTGTGAATCTCTGCTAGCCAGTGCTGGTCAGTGGTGACATTTCCTTTCCGCAAACCCAGGTTTTAGGCTTTCCCTGTTGCAGCAAGCTGAGTTGGCCTTTGTTGTCCTGCAGCTACAGCTGCTGTGTGTGACACACCAGTTGAAATGGCTTTCTGCTATGGTTAAATAGGTTAGCTAGGTCTCCTGCTCAACGCACACCAGGAAGAAACACCTCAGTTGAGAGGAAGCAGAAAATCCATCGTTATTCTGTATATTCTGTGGATAAGGGCACATGAAAAAGCACACTTGAAAAACTAACCACCCATGTTTGAAATCTTTATTAGGAAGAGATGGCTTATGTTCTAGGGTCATATACTTTGATGGTTTGGGAAGGTTGGAAGGGTAACATAGACTTCATGGTAACTGATTGGTTATGGTTTTATGATTATTTTATGGTCCTCTTTCTGGATACTGATAAAGGTACATATTTAAAGAAATCATAAGAAATACTAACATGGATGGTGCAAAAAAAATAATTGTATGAGATTGCATGGATACTTCTTTTCAGGGGAAAGCCACATCATCTGAATTTCCATTTGGAAGAAGATTAAAAAATAGGTATGGGAAGTGTGATCTGGTCCACAAAGAACTCCCCAACCCAAAGACCTCTGCCACCGTCAGTAGCTCTTGCTTTGTGTTTGGTATGGGGGACTGGGACAGGAAAAATGAACTGCTTTGTTTTTGTCTTAGATAAGTAGTTAATCCCTAGTACATAATCAAGAAGGGGAAACATGCGGTACCTTCTCAACAAACATCAAACAGACCAATGATGAAATATGTAGATGTTACCCTCTTAATACAGAAGGATGCAAATAAGATAGCCTGGTTTAAAAATAAATGGGTAAGTAAAGTCATGCAAGACAAACGGGTATTGTTTGCATAGATCAGTCTGTGCACGCAGTACCTTTAACAGTAGCCTTCAACCCCTTCATAGTGGAATGCAGCCAGGCAGCAAGTATAAATACAATTGTGTCCATAGTCTTTATTATCAGACTGTTATTTCAGATAATTGACTGAGGTGTGGAAGAATTCAATAAGTTCAAATAAGAAATGGTTTTAAATAATGCATATCTGTGGAAAAAACGTGTTAGCTTTTCTTCTATACCTAGCATCTACTGTCGTCTTTTAAAAAAAAAAAAAAATAGAGCATCATGGGAAATAGATGAAACAAAGTATTATCTTCCTTGGCACGTTATTTTAACAAGAAGTGTTTCACTAAATTCATCTGAATAGATAAAGGATTTACCACATCTCTGGAGAATCCACGTTGGTTCTAAGAAAATCTAGATTATAATTTACTATTTAATTTTCTCTGATTCCTTAAAAGAACTTTAAAAGTGGAAAATGCTGTGTTTTTTGTGCTCTGGTTTTAAATTGCAATTAGATTCCAGCTGGAGACTGCAAAACACAGCAGAACCCTTACAGGGAGAATATTTGCCTTGGCTTCTATTTTGAGACTCCTTAGCAATATCACCTTGTCACAACAGCTGTTCTGAGAGCTGGGATTGGTGTGAATTTCTCCTCCACTGCCTGGCAAGCTTGAAAGTCATAATACATTTTCGGTTCATTTTAGGTTCAGGTATTGCTAGGAGCAATCTTCTTCATGTTCATCAAAAGGAATGAGATGCGAAGATTACAAAGCAGAGATTCAGAAACTTATGCAAACTGCTCTCAGTTGGAAGCCTCAACTGGGACTTTATTGCAAAAGCACCAGGCAAGAGAAGATCAGTTGCTAAATTTGCCAGAATAAACGTTCAGAGGTACAAAACTGCTGCTAAGCCACTCCTTTGACAAGATGGGTAGCCTGGCAGTAGGCCTGAGGAAAGGTCTGAGTAAACAGGAACAAATTCAGTATCTGTACCATTTCGATGGTTTGCTAATCCGTGATCTCATTTGGCAGTGAAACCTACTGCAGCTACTGGGTCTTTAGCTGTGCTCTTGAAAAACTACCATGGCTTACCATTTTGTAACTGAGAATATTAAACAGGCTGGCTGGACTAAGTAGGTAGAAAAGGTTTCTTTTGAAACTGAAGTGGCTGGAATGGTGAATAATGGGGATATTTGAGATTGTCCTTCTAATAAATTTGCCTGCAAGCTTCTGCCACTGCTGTTGGCTGGTCCTTGCTCTCACTTACCCATTTAGTTTCTTGACAGTCTTAACCAGGAAACTTTCTGATATAGGGATGGTCCCCAGGGTGTTCTTTCACATGGACTTCTAATCGTAATATCTAGAAACTTTCTTAGTTACACAGCTGAAATCTTAAGATCCAGCAAAATATTCTTAGTGTTGTTATTCTAAGTAGTCTGCCCAATCACTAAGATCCTTGAGAAGAATGGGTCAAGTGTCCATGCCATCTCAGGAAACTCTTCTGGCCTCTCTGCACCTCAGTGCTGTCTGAGAGTATAATAGGTGGTAGCAGCTGCTAAGTGCCAAGGATGGCTGTGAACTGCTCAGCTCCTGAGGCGAAGGCCATGTGTGAGTGCCTGAGATGGAGGCTTTCCAGGAACATCAAGATAGACAGAAGCTGCTTTAAAAAGAAAGCAAGGCTTGCTTAAAAAAAGATTAAAAAAATCAAGTTTTAATTAAATATAGACTCCTTTTCCTCTGAAGAGGTCTGATTTCCAGTCACCTTTTTCTGAAAACGTAGACAAACATTTCCCTGCTCGCAGAACATAGCTGTCTATCATGAATTCAAGTTTCCTGCCCTGAGCACCCCTCCTAAGGTGTAACAACAGTCTTGCAACAGGCAGCAGGGCGTCTTGAGGCTTATGTGCTACGATTAGTTCACTGGGCCCTCAGCACTGCAGTCTGCTTGGTGCAGGGTTCAGATTAAATATCAGCACAAGTGTAAGAGGAAAGGGAATATGCTTTCCTCGTTGTTGCAAGCCTTGACATCAATTGTTTTATTCCTGCAAACATTTACAGATGTGAATAGAACAAATCCTTATGTCCTGAGACCCACATACCTTTTATCACTTTCTCTGAAAACCGTGTCTCAGTAGCACACCAAAAACCCTGTTTGAGAAGGAGAGACTGCTGTTGCGTTACTGATACGGTAAATCCCAGAGTCATCATCTTTATAAGAAAGTTAGGATTTCATTTATTGCTGCCTGGCACAGGGGCAAACAGAGAATCAGAAATAGATCTGGAGTATAGTCTGCATTTGTTTTCACCTTAGATTTTTCTTTGACAGATCTGTAACACTACTGAAGTCAATATGGACTCTGATTCAAAATGTAAGTTGTGGCTGTGCCTGTATTTAAATTAAGGCTGCTTTTGGAGAACATTTACGTAGTACCATTTAGAGCAGGTAAATATCCATTATTTATAATGAGCAGAAACTATTTGGTTTGTTATCATTAACATTTCTGTTGATATTGCTATAAGAGTAAAGCAAATAGTTTGAACAGATGGGCAATCTGTTTCTGAAAAGTAGGACTGAATAGTCGTGGTCAGAGTAAAACCAGATTATTTTCATCTTTGCCATTTTGCAGATTGTTTATTTTCAAAGAACTTCTCCCCCCCACCCCAAGCACTTGTTTTAGCTATTAGTATTAGGGAACTAAACAGCTCTTCCAAACATCTTATCATGGATGGTGTTGAAAATAGTTCCACTGGGAAACCCTTTATGAGCTGAAAGAGATCCAGTCAAATAATATATTTTTATTCATGAGCAAAGAACCAAACTGAATAGGTTCATCATCTTTCTTCAGAGCTGTGAGGGACTCTGGGGCCCCTCTGCAAAACTGCACAGGAAAAGTTTGTTGTGGTGCAGTTTTGCAAGTTTAAACATGGTCTCCCTGTCTGGGACCTGGAGGCAGGTGCCAGAGAACCCCTTGGCCACCTCCACTCATCAGGGCTCTCTGCACCCATAGGACCTGCAACTGCTGTCGGCTTCATTGCTGGTGAGGATGCAGGCAGCCATTTGCTGGTCTGGAAATGTAACATGCTGCTGTAGGTACCCCCCAGCCCTTCCCTCAGTTTTCTGCTTAAGTCTGGTAATATGGAAGGTTGAAAGGCAAATGTCTTAAAAAGGCATATCTGTGGACCATGGTCCCTACTAGAGCAGCAGTACCTATGGTAAAAGCACAGGGCAACTAGGAAAACAGTGGTAAAGAAAATTAAAGCCAATGCTGGGATCATCTTTCAGTCTATAGAGTTCACACCAACAGTAAAGAGCTTTGATACCAAGGGAAGCTCCTCATTTTGAAATACTAACATAAAGTAGAAAGGAACTCACATCCCCTATATTAATATTTTAGTGCTGGATTTCTGTAGCTCAGTTTGGCAAGTCATTTATCTTCTCTCATTAGTGATTAAATGTATCTGCACAAATATTTTGCTCTAACTTTTGTGGGATGTTTTTTTTCACTCTGCACCAAAATACCTCCT
>NW_008824035.1:266990-294037 GCF_000699105.1 Pygoscelis adeliae
CCAAACAAATAAAATAGATTTTCTGACCATATGGCTGCTGCAAAATGGTTTCCCTGGCAACTGTAATCTACAGAACTTCTTAAAACTTTTCCCCTCTGTGGATTTCTTCTTAGTGGTTTGATTTCAGGATCTTGTCATCTTCTCCAAAATCATTACAGCAGGTGGAACAGAGGTTAACCGTGAAGGCCCTGGAGTGTGCTAGGGCCCTGCTGTGTCTCAGAGTCTGGATTAATTTGTAGTGTTCAAATGTTTTTAGCTCTGCAGATGTCTGGCTCAATTTGCAGCCGTTTAACAAATTTCTCTTGGAATTAGTGTGGTATTCTTCCCACAAACACTGCTGAAAGGTGTCCAGTGTGCTTTAGAAAAACAAAGACAACTTGAAAGATGGAACCTGAAGCCAACAGGGCTTCATATAGGCTTCTTGCTTGCAAGCGGTTGGCTGGATCCCACTCTGTTGAGGTACAAGACCTGGGACCATTCTACACTCTTCTCCTCACCTAATCCTAGTGCCCTATGGTCGCTGCACCCATGGGGAGAAAAGGGGAGGGAAAAGAAAAGCAACTATTGCTTCCTTCCTTATGAGGAAGGCATGCTTCTGCCTCTGAAAAACACAAAGCACCCTGCCTTACTTTTATTTTTGAGGAGTAAAATTATGCAAAGTGTAATTTTCTGAAAGCCTGACCTTTCTTTTTGTTTCAATGAGAAATCAAAAGTCTGCTCCTAACCAATGTGTAAGAGACCATTTATAATAGTAAATACAATCTTGTCATAAATACCCACGTGCATACATACAGCCTCCCTCACGTCAAGTAGGCTTGCTGGAAAAAAAAAAATTACCTTAATGGATAAAATAGTCTATCTTGTGCTGTCTTTCTAGCAATATGACTATTGTATTTAGCAGTTGGTGAACTGAAAGAGTAGGCCTAATTATTTTTCTTAATTTTGGAGTCACATTTATTGGGCTTTGGCCTCTATAAATGCAGTGAGTAGTGTGAGAAAGGTGTTCTTGGTAACTGCTTTCTAGTATCCTTTCCCATAGGATACTGTAACCTATATTACTTTACAGCTTTCTTCCACTGTTTTTCTTCTGCACCCTTTCAGACGTATGTCCTGTAACTAGTTCCTAATAAAGGGGAGGAAAAAAAAAGACCCAAGCAAAAAACCCTTGATTGTCCAGTGGAAATTACAAAACTTTCAGACTATTTCTGAAGTAAAGTAATGAACTGGCAAATATCCACATTAAAATCTGTCCCCTTGCTGTGTTTCAGCGACCCCAACACAGATGTCCCACATAGCGATAGCGTAAGTGTTATTGCCAGGACCCTGAACTCAACTGCAGCACGTGTGGTTCGGCTTCCTGCCTCTGGCAAGTTTTGAAGATGAGCTCCAGAACGTTTTTATGCTTTGTGATCCAGATGAAGCTATTGGTTGTACATGTCGTGTGTCTGACAGACATCACACTGATTTTTCTGGTGTTTTTACATTCTTCTGCATATTGTTTGGAAGATAATTAGTAGTCTGAGTTGCAATTGAGCAAATGATCAACAGAAGCACTTTGTAATAAGAGTAAGGAAGTAATTTCAAGAATAAATGAGAATTTGTTACAAACCTCTGACAAGGCAGTAAGAACCAAAGCCTTCTAAAAATGTGAGAACCAAAATAGAAAATTATGGGGTACTTGAAAGCACAACATGAGAAGAATAAAAAGGCGGTTCAATAGTCCTTTTAGCTACTTTTAAAATCCACAGTGGTGTCCTGAGCATTGTCCACTTCTTATTTTGACTCCTGTAGAGAAAAGCAGGCATGGAAAGACTTCCAAGGAGAGAAGGGCTCAGTATATCCCAGTGTCCAGTACTTCTCTGAGCATGAATACTTGCTACCAGTTAGGCGCAGCTCGTGCTGGCCTGTTCCAGCCCTGCTCTTCTCTAAGGCCAAGCCCAGCTTTGGGGCAGCCCTGGCTTCCTTCCTTCCTGAGCAATTACCACTACCCTTTTTAACTGAGGGGGCTTTCAAAGGCGACAGCTCATTTCAGATGCCACTAAATACTGCAGCTTGGTCCTGGACTGCAGACCTTCTGGGAGCAGGTTGTTTCTGTCATGCCAGGCTGTCTGCTCTCAAAGAAACTCTGATACCTCCTGGTTTTAGAGGAAGGGGCACAAGGGCAATCCATTTTTTTTCTCCTTTGCATGTGCTGTATTCATTCTTGAAATTAGCATTTCATTCCTGTGAAGTACAGCCTCCACCTTATTTCTTCTGTGGATTTAGTCTTTACCATATTTTCCTAGACAAGAACTAGAAAGATAAGATGCTTTATGAAGTGGGCCAGGACTCCTGCCTCAAAGCAGTCAAACTATACAATAAGATTATAGACAGCTTGGGGAAACAAAAATAAAATACAGGTTTTTTCCTCATTTCCTTAACTTTTGTTTTGTAATACTGCAGTTCTCTTAAGGAGGGTAATTTGGAAACCACCTGAATTAATCAGTAAGTTGTCAAAAACTCATAAGTTGTTCCATTCAAATATTAATAATGTTTTTCAATTTCCTATTTTCTTTCTAAGTGAAATAAACAAAACAAAAAATCCAGAAAGCCCTGCTGTAAACAAATCCCACAGGCGCTCTCATCATTAGACAGTAAAACACACAGGACAACAGATGCTGGGTCTGAATTTTTCCAGGATAATAAATGCATTCAGTGTCCCCAAGAAGAAGATTTTTAAAGCACATTTTCTGCAGAGAGCTAAATAATTCATCCTCAAAACCTCTGTTTTACATACAGTGTTAAAAGGAAAAACACAAAAGAACACTGAAATAAATAGTCATAATGTGCTGCTAAACTAGGGACAACATTTTAGAAGTAACCAAATTCAGTGTTTAGAGTAATTAATTTTACAGAATATGAATCATTGCTTCAGCATTTAACCCTTTATACCTTCTGCTCAGAGTGCTGTTGGGAACAACAGGAGGAGATTTACTCTGGAAAACCTCGAAAGCAGTTATACACAGGGTTTTAGTAACATCATTTTATGGTTAGTATTTGGATATTTGCTCAAGCATTTTGGGGGCCTTTCTCTTTAAGTAAGTAAAAGACTAGGTTACCTCTGGAGGTTGGACCATCTTTTACATTTATTTCTTCTATCCTTTTGGGATGCTATCCATTTATTTCTTTCTCAGATCTAAGCCATTCAGTGTTTTCTGATGAGTCAGTGGATCATGATCTCTGCCTTTATCCCCATGGGCACTGATACAGAAGTCAGAACTAAATTTACCTGCTTTACCCTGCTGCTCGCCTGTATAATGTCTCTTTAGATGCCAGATGCAGTTGTCATCCTGCTTTTGACTTCTGAGCTAACATAGTTTCTTCTTAGAGGATAGCAGCAATCTAACTGGAATATTTCAAGAGCTGTAAAGGAGCAATCATTTGATTTTAACCTCAATTATTTAGTATGGAAAAATCTAATCTTGGGGTATAGTTTAATATTGAATTGACTTTCAGCCAACATAAGAAACCACCTACAGAGACACAAAGAGGAGGATCGTGTCAGCCCATATGTTTTTATAAGGTGCACCTTACTGTGAGCTCAAGGAGTTAGTTAATTATTCAGGCATCTTCAAACACCAGGCAACTTTAGAGTTCACAGGGAGTGAAACTTCTGGACGAGACTCTTTGGCAATAATCTGTTGCCATCAATTGCGTCAGAGCAGGGGCTTGTAGAAGTCACTGGCAGTCTGAAAATACTCGATAATGTGGAGTGGTGGTTGTGGAGCAAGTGACCAGTCAGCCACAGGAGAAGAGCCAATGGGGGGAACAGGACCAGCTCTGTGTGCTCAGCTTCTTTGCACTTGCCCTCCAGAGAAAGGCAAGAGGAAAGCAACTGTGACCATCGAGGAGAATGTAGCATGCTTTCAGTGCACTTTTGCATTTATCATATCTGTGCATCATCTATTGCATTTTTGTGAGATTAGCTTTTTTATCAGTGTATTGGGATGCATGGCAAGGTTTTGATAGCGTGGGGGCTACAGGGGTGGCTGCTGTGAGGAGACCCTATGTCTGATAGAGCCAATGCCAGCCGGCTCCAAGACGGACCCGCTGCTGGCCAAGGCCGAGCCATTCAGCAATGGTGGCAGTGCCTCTGGGATAACGTATTTAAGAAGGGGGAAAAAGTTGCTGCACAACAGGAATTGCAGCCAGTGAGAGGAGTGAGAATACATGAGAGAAACAACGCTGCGGACACCAAGGTCAGTGAAGGAGGAAGAGGATGATGGTGCTCCAGGTGCTGGAGCAGAGATTGCCCTGCAGCCCATGATGAAGACCATGGTGGGGCAGGCTGTCCCCCTGCAGCCCATGGAGGTTAATGGTGAAGCAGATATCCACCTGCGGCCCGTGGAGGACTCCATGCCAGTGCAGGTGGATGCCTGAAGAAGGCTGTGACCCTGTGGGAAGCCCATGCTGGAGAAAGCTCCTGGCAGGACCTGTGGCCCTGTGGAGAGAGAGGAGCCCATGCTGGAGCAGGTTTGATGGCAGGACTTGTGACCCCGTAGGGGACCCACGCTGGAGCAGTTTGTGAAGAACTGCAGCCTGTGGGAAGGACTTACATTAAAGAAGTTCATGGAGGACTGTCTCCCGTGGGAGGGACCCCACACTGGAGCAGGGGAAGAGTGTGAGGAGCCCTGCTCCTGAGGAGGAAGGAGTGGCAGAGACAATGTGTGATGAACTGACCACAACCCCCGTTTCCCATCCCTCTGCACCACTGGTAGGGAGGAAGTACAGAATTCGGGAGTGAAGTTGAGCCCGGGAAGAAGGGAGGAGTGGGGGGAAGGTGTTTTTAAGATTTGGTTTTATTTCTCATTACCCTTCTCTGACTTGATGGGGAAATTAGTTTAATTTATTACCAAAATGGAGTCTGTTTTGCCTATGACAGTAATTGGTGAGTGATCTCTCCCTGTCATTATCTTGACTCATGAGCCTTTTGTTATATTTTTCTCTCCCCTGTCCAGTTGAGGAGGGGGAGTGATAGAGTGGCTTTGATGGGCACCTGGCATCCAGCCAGGATCAACCCACCACAATCAGGATTACTTGAGAGCAATTGTTTATCCATTAACAGCTCTAATAGACAAGATTCACAAATATTAGGATTATTTGAACTCAAATCATTTGGGAAGGAAAAAGAAAAAACTAAGCTGCTTCCAGGAGCTCTCAGGCTTGTTGAATGATATACTCAACACAAGAGTTTTCTGCGAAAATGGGCTGAGGTATTAGTCCTGAAAATTTGCTTGTTTATGGCAAGCTGTAAAGGGATTTTTGGAGAGGACAGTATTTCTCACCTGTAAAGAAGGTGTTCCTATGATGGAAGCTGAAAAATAAATGTGTTGGAACTTGGACCTTACAAGGTTGTATTTGTACCTTCTGCAGAAAGTCACAGAACAGTTCAGATGTTCTGTGCCAAATTCTTGTTGGCTGCATAGTGCAGGCTGTGTAGCACATGTTCTATTATTAATTGAATTTATTTTTCAGAGAAAATACGTTTTCAGGTTCCATTAGTACATGACCATCTTAGGTAGCCGATTGCTATCCTGATACATTTTATTTTACGTTTGCCTTCTTGTGTTTGAGAAACAATGTCTTATTCCCTCTTTTGCCATTATTTGTGGACTCTGATCTGAATCACTGTTTAGCCATGCAAGATTACTGGTGTTTGTTCTTGCTTAGTCAAAGTCAAGAGGTTTTTCTTCAGTGTGAAACTAACTGTGGAGCTCTTTGTCACATGGTGTGGTGGCTGTTAAAATCATTCCTCCATTCATCGAGTGATCGGGCAAAGAGATGGATGTGCTTCTTCAATACAAAGACACTACTCTTGGCTCAGAAGTGCCCACATTAAGTATCTTCAGATACTAGAAGAGTATGTTTGATTCTTTCCTAGATATCTGTTAGTTAAAAAAGCATCCTTAGAGCTGAGCCAGCATGGTTATTTTAATGTTTTCCTAAATGATTTTGCATAATACATGATCTGTATCTTTATGATCATAAAAAAATAGTCTATATGAACTTTTAATGTGTTTTCTCTATTCTTTCTTACCTTTAAGGCTTTTTTTTTTAATTATTTGTTTCGTACAAAGGAAAGGGCAGGGCTTTGCAGAATTTGAGCATATGACTTGAGATATGGATTCAGTGTGAGGATTTAGCTTGCTTTCATCTTTTTAGTGCATCTTCAAAGCATTGCCTTTGCTTCCTCCCCAGGAAAGGAAGAAAACAAAGAAAACATGTGAAAGCTGGGTGTAAGCTTTGGTGCGGATCTGACTGGCCAAACTGGCCAGAGAGGCTAGTGCAGCAGGTTATCAGGGAAAAACCTTGGACCCAGGCAAGAGTGCTGACAGAGCAGAACTGCTCTCGGTTGCCAAAGCTTAGGAAGAGGTATTATACAAAGGACTCAGTCTCCTTCTATAAATGTATATGGCTCCAAACTGTTGAGAGCATTTGATGGTGGTTTTAAAGCTAGAAAAAGACTACCTTGGTCAAGGAAGCATTGACTCAACACCTTGGTTTTTATGATTAAAAGATTACTATAGGCTTATTGATTATATATTTTTGTCAGGTACTCATCACAGTAATCTAGAGGCAGTCTTGGTGCCCTAAAAGAGATTGCAATTTTAAGAGGTAGCTTCTGCAGCTATAGAGATTGGAGAGACGCAGTGAGCAAAAGTGTGCTTCTCAGGGGTGCCCTTAAGCACAGGAGCAAAACTTCAGATTCTTTGGCACAAAGTTCTGCTTTTACAAAGGGAAATGTCTATCTTAATGGCAAGCCTCATTCCACTCTTCAACTACTGCTGAAATTAGATTTTTTAAAAATGGCAGTAGCCTTGTATCTAGCTGGAGCTGTGATATTTGTTCGCTGTTATCTATTGCTTACCAGAAACTAACTGCCAGTGCAGAGGGCAGGGTACACCTGTGACGACCTACACCAGGCTGCGATGTTCAAGAGCAAGGCCATTGTGGTTTGTAGCCTGAGCATACTCTGAGCCAAAAAAACAAATGATGTTTTTTCATAACATGTGGGCATGTCAGTGCCTGTGAGGCTGCAGGAATAAGAGGAAATAATTCACTTGCTGGATGTAGAAGGCTCTGAGGTCTGGCAGGTCATCTCTTGAATGATCAGATGTTCAAATAGATATTGGAGATTCAAGCCCAGATATTCACCCAGCATTTAGCACAGATTGTTTCTGAAGCTGAAAAAATAAAAAGAATGAGGTGTCCTCAGCAAACCTATGGCACTCTTTACCCCACTCAATCTTTTGCTTCTATTCCGAGTCCCATGCGATCACACAGTTGAGAATAAAAAGTGAAGCCCTTGCTTTAAATGAATCTGATAAGTGGTGGTAGTAGATGGTTGCTTAAAAAATGAAAAGGAGACAAAGTGTTCTTTTCACTAGCAAATGGCACATCCACAATTAATATTGAAATCTACTGAAATATCCAGCAACCTCAGCATAAATGTGGCCAATGGGCCCATTGGCTGAAGGGGTTTCATCACTGTTGTCAGTGATGCATCATTAAGCAGCTTTGCTGGCTGAATTGAAAGGCCCCAGCAGATGGACCTCCCTATGACACCTGTCACCCTGTCCCTGGCTTTGATGCATGCTAGGAGAGAGGTGCAACACTCATGACAGTGATGCTGGCCACCAGAATTAGCTGCCTGAGCCTGTTACAGGGGCAGTTCAGAAGGAGACATCATTCAGTTTCCACAGATGAAAGACATATATTGTTTATAACCTGCAAGACAGGCAAGCTGTAGAAGGTTTGGCAGATGTAGGACAAGATCATCACACAAAAGTAGCTCCGGTGATAAGGTCTCTCTCCTTGTTTCCATTACACTAATAAGAACTATTCTGAACATAACCATGGTAGACATCTCTAACCAGCAGTATTTTGTGCAATACCTTGAAGGCTTTCAGTAAAAGGAGCTGGTTTTGACACCATCCACCTAGTCCCACCCAAGCAAATTCACCTGCTGGTTTCACAAAAATTCTTATTTTTTTTTTGTAATGCAAATAACATACTCCTTCAGATATTCTTCCCTCCCCATTCACACGCTTTCTTTTAGACTGTCAGTGATTTTTTTGTCTGTTTCTCAATTGAATATTGATGCTCTGATAGAGAGATCTACATTGTACTAATGTGCCAGTGCCTGATTGTTATGTCAAATTGTGATCTTAGAATAAGTCTGTAGTTATGGCATATTTCTGAAACCCATACCATAGTCTGCAGCCTTAAAGACATGCTGAGTTTTACTTAAATAAGTGCTTTGAGCATAGTCTATTTGAAAATAAATACTTTCTTGGAATAATTTATTGTATGAACATTTACATGCTTGTATACAAACTATTTTGATAAAGTAGCTGAATATTAAACAAAATTGAACTCTCTTTCTTGTCCTTCATCTCGTTACTGATAGTATCAACAAAACCTCACCTCTTTCCCATTGTATTTGGTGAAGGGTGCTATAACATTGGACCTGCATAATCTGGAAAGAAGCCTTTACATCTTAAGAGATGCTTATCTGGGAGCTCAGATTCAGTCTAAATTGACTGTACCTACAAGGAGACGTCAGTTTTGAGTGAAATCACATGCTGCACCTCATTTTCAGTTACGTTATTTGTTCTACTAGTTGTAATTTTTATTATGGACATGAATCCAGAAATCATGAATACAACGTTCAACATCGAAGTGGAAACAAATGCATGTGAAATGGGAGGCAGTATGTCTCCCTGTTTTTGGTATTTGTCTTGAAAGTCTCAACACCTAGAAGAGAGGAAACTTCAAATATTACTTGGAGTTTGCTAGAATTTTCTGCTGCTTTCACTAATGGAAAACTCCCATGTTACATCTTGAAAGTGGGAAAAGTGGAGGGAATTCACAGCTTTACTCTATACTTCAAAGTGCAGCTCATGATTCTATGGAAAAGGCAATTAAGGATTACCTCATCACTTTGTGTAGGCAGTAACTTAACATCTGTCCATCTAATGCTGTGCTATTGAAAATCTGTGATTCAAAACAACTACCAAATATTTTATCCCCTTTCACCACAGTAAAGCTGTGTACCTTCTGTATTTGATCCAAAGTCTTTTGGGTTCTTTCCACTTACGCCACTAAATGTAGACTAAGAGCAAGATTTCAGAAAAGGCCTCTAGACTCTCAAGCAAATTGTATATTGTGCTTGTAGAAAGGAATTCGAATGTGCAAAATCACATGATTCTGTGTGCTACAGTGCAGAACTGCTTGGATTTTTTTTTTTTTAAAACAGATTTTCTGAGATCTAAAGCTTCTAGGGGAAGCTTAAGATGGCATTTGAGCAGACTTGGCCTTCAGGATGGAAGGTTTGAAAACAAAAAAAAAGAATTTTGTAATGAGTTTCCTACACCATCGTTTTGTGGGATCACTGTTCAATAATATTCATTCCTTAATCTTTGTGCTTGGGGATTAAGTCAATATTAAGGATATGGTAACTCTATCAGAGATAAGCTGTTGCATTTAACTGTGGTGGTGAAATTGAGCTTTTTAAAAAAAAAAAAAAGTTAAACGGCCCTTGACTAAACGAGGCTGATTCAACTGGGTGAAATTTAATTTTTGTGTCAGTTGGCAGAATATCAACAAGCTAGAAACCTTCTCTAATTCAGCAACTTTTGGCAGAGGAGAGCTGCTGAAAAGGAAGGATTAAGTGCTCTGGTCTCTGCATATGGTGCTGAAGGGAAGTTATTTTTTTTTTTAATTTGGAGCAGTTCAGTAGCCTATGTAGAACTGTTCTTGTAGGAGAGGTCTGTAACCCTGTGGAGAGATACTGACCCCTCTCTTTGTTGGTCAACATTGAATTATTCAGGGCAAACATCCTTACTGAAGAAAAGATAAAATGCTACACAACATTTTAGTGAGTGGAGGAACATCCCAATCTGAAGTGAGGGAGTGGGGAACGCAATGTGGACATAGCACAGACATGCTACTCTTCACAGCTAGTCCCACAGGCTGATCTCTAACTCTATCAGTGACATAAAACCACCTACACAGAAAAAAGTTGGAGGCCTGTGGCATATATAAGTGCATTGTTTTGCCCAAATTGAAATGGAAGCCTCTTATGCCTATAGTAGCTGTGTTTTTTTCTACATGTATCAGTTAAAATATGTAATGCCAGGCTGCAGCGAATTGTAGCACAGCACAACACAACTTTGATCTTCAACTTTCTTATTTGTTACAGAAAATATCTTGATTCTAGTATAATTAACATAGGAATTCTGTTTCTCTGATATCCTTTATTTCTACAGAGGCTCTACATCATAATAATCTAAAACATTATATTCCATATATTGAGAAATTTTTCTGTGATAAATTTAAAATGTGATTTGAAAACAGGATGAAAAGGCAGAGAGGTAATACAAAGTGAATTTAAGGAAAAGTAAATAATAAGAAAAAGAACTATTTCCCATCTCACCATCCATTTTATTTGCTGCCAGCCTCTTTGTCAGTTTGTCACCACAGCTGATGTTTTCTCCTTTTCCATTTACTCACATATTTAAATTGATCAATATTTCTATTGTGCTTGCTGGCCTCATCATTTGTACACTTACACAAGTGTAAGTTCCATTTCTGTATATTGATCCTTGCTCTGAAAAGCAGATACAAGTTGTTCTGTCTGCCAAGGCTGACCTTTAGCATAATTTAAATATAATCTCAGAAAACTGATGGCAACATAGGGGGAAAAAGAAAGGAGATGTTTTTACTGTTTGTGTGTTTCAAAGAAATGCCAGTGTCCCACCGTGGAAGAGGCGGCACAGTAGAGAAGAGATGGCATAAGCTGTTGTACAAGAAATGCTGTTTTCTTCTCCACCTTCGGTTTTCTAATTTAGACTATTCATTGCTACGTATCTTCCTACTGTGTAATGCAGTGCATTGGAAGTTGTGCACAGACTGCGACTTTCAGTTTGTACTATTTTTTTCCTTCTCTTCATCTTATATGGTAACCTTTTATCAATTGTAAAGTTTGTTGCATAAAACCCAGTCCTGTTATGTTAAGTTAATTAATATCTTTGGTTGCCTTTGCAAAGGGAGGACCTCAGTTGAGATCCTGTTTGGAATATGATTTATCTAGAAAAGTAGATTTAACTTATTTCCTCAATGATCATAAACTAAAATAATAAAAAAAAAAGTTCTGTGTGATGCATTTTTCCTTAAGGATTTCTTTGACTCCACTGTCCCCTGCAGTTTCTCTACTAACAACATCCAAAAATACCTCAGAAAATGAAGACAAGTGAGATACTTCATATCCATTTTTTGCTTCTTCCAGCAAACATTCACTTAGCTGAGTTAACGAACAGCTTAGCAGCCACACAAGACTTGTTTATGTTGTTATGGGCTGTCTGTATAATCGTTTCCAGAGCCAACTGAAACCTAAAGAAAAAATTTGCCAAGCTGCAGCTGGAGCACTGCAAACAATCCATGACATTTGGTGAAAGTTTAAATTAACATATGTTATAGCAGGCACAAGGAAACAGCTGGGAAATATGACAGCTGTTATCCATAAATAATGTCACATTAGCACCTATATTTATATGGAATTTTATTGGGTAAAGATGCAAATAAGTATTTCATTACTTAACAATGTGACTGCACTGTAGGAAGAACCCTGGCTATCTTCAGTGTACTCCACATGCTGTACAAACAGCCTCAGGTCTTCCCAAGTTGACATCTGAAAACCCAAAGTTTATGAGCAGTGGTTGAAGCTCAGCTTTTAAGCAGTGAAGTGCTCCCAGAGTTTCAGAAAGTTTTCCCCTCTACTGGCACAAGAGGGTTGAAATGATGTTTTTGTTCTCCAGAGTTTACATTGTTGGACTCCAGATTGGTGTATGGTTGGGTTTTTTGGTAGAGCCATCTAAAATTGGTAAGGAGACACCTGTTACTCTTTAGAGAGTATTTTTTCTAGTTATTGGTACTAAGTCTTAATTTTTGTGGTTTGCTTTTCCTCCGTGATACAGCAAGATACAAGCTTGGCAATTTTCCTCATAATATCTGTTAAATATATAATGGAAAATCCACTCCTGAATAATTCTGTTAACCGAGTGGGAAAAGATTTCTCTGTGTTTCAGAACTGAATCTCTCTGGTTTGCTATTTCAGCTCATCCCTGGACATATCGGTGGCAAGCTTAAGCATAGTAAGAACAGTAAATAGGTCTCCCAACGTTGACCCATGACATGCTATCTTGGTATAGATTCTCAGTTACTTGGAGATCCTTTGGTTTAGACTCTACATAAATACATATAGCAGTTATGGTATTAAAAAATTATAGTATAGCATAATGCTTTTAGTATAGCCAGGTAGGATTCTTTGGGACTTATTTTTTTAAATCCTGAACATCTTTGTTTGTAGTGTAAATTTAATTAAGTTTTGAAATAAAAGTAGTGGTGGCTACTTGGTTAAAACAGGAGAAACTGGCAACAGAAGGTTCACAGTTCAAGTTAAAATATCCACACGATGTTAGATTCAGGACTTGACTGTATTCAGATCTGTCTGCTGATTACAGACCTGTAACAAATTAACTTAATCATTGATCATAGATGGTCTGTCTAAAATAGTAAGAATGATTACTGACTACTGTTGTCGGTTTTTACACTGACCGTTAACTTAATACAAAGGTTTGATATTAATTTCTTCCAAGTTTTCTAGCTCACATCTGTTCAGTTAAAAAAAAAAAATTCTCCTGAGCAACTATATAAATAATAATTGATCTTTTCCAAAAGTGATCAGACCTGTAGAAGCAATGTGGAGGAAAACTTCAGTTGCATCAGTTCTCCACTGGGTATTTTTCACTAGAGTGTGGCAATAAGCACTGCCTTCATAAATATTTATCCTGGAATTTTTGCATCTAAAGAAAAAAGAGTTGACGATCTTGCTTAAGAAAATAGTAGTTTGTAAAGCTAGGTAGTAATTTATGTATTGTAAATACAAAGGCTCGTATTGGTAACTGCTTATGCTAAGGAAAATGTTCACTGGGAATATATGGAGCTTAAAAACAAACGAATGAAAAAGGGTCTCTATCATCAGCAAACTCGGCATATTGCTTTTAAATAGCTCTAATACAGATAGAAGATACATTAAGAGACCTATTTAATTCAGGCACTTTGCCAAGAATAGGCAATGATGTTGTTTACAGTTTATTAATACTGAATAAAGTGAAATTATATTTGATTTTAGCATCTGGAGAAAACATGGCTTACTGAAAGGTCAGACAATTGAAAGGCTGCCCAGGTTCTACAAAATGCAGAAGCTGAGGGTCTGAGCTGGAGAACTGCAGTAAAAATATCAGCAGAGAATTGAACTGAAAGGAATCTGATCTGAAATGTTTATTCTTTCTCAAATTGCTGTACCACATTCCTTGCAATGTAAATTATTATATATGCTGACTCTCTTTAAACTGAGCAAAGGCTATGTGAGAGTAAGTGGAAGCTGGAAAAAATAATTGCAACTTTAAACCAAAAATTGGCATACCTGACCCAAAATTACTTACAGGCAATTTGCCATGCCTTGCGCTAGGAAAAGTGAGGATCCATTTAAAGTAACCAATTCGTAGCAGCAATGACAGATTTGCAAGGCTGTACCAAGTTGCTACAGTTACTGGGGAAGAATAAATTGGGTCATTTGTTGTTGAAGAGAGGTTTTTCTACTTATGATATTTCTTTTCCCTGTGCTGTGAAAACCCGTTACCACCCATCCTCACAGTCTTCAAATGTGACCTGGAAAAGCTGGCAGTTTGAGTGGGTGTATCTGGGATACAAAACATTCAGAATAGTCCATCACCTCTCCCTATTTTTCAATTTTTTTCCTTAAGAAGTCCCTTGGTGTCCTGGTAGCAAGAAGTGATAAACTCTAATTAAATAGCACCCTCATTTGGTGACAGAGAAGGCTTCCCACACTGCCTTGTCCCAGAGAACCTAAAAAAAAAAAAAAAAATCTCCTTCACCTTGGGGATTTTCTATGGGAATTGGGAAGCACAAAAAGTTGACATGCAACTCTGTGTTCCAAGTAGTCTCCATCTGGGGGAAAATAGGAATGGTGTGCTAGGAGTGTGGAAGTGAAGTCAACACTGTAACATTTGTGAATATATACAGTATTAGTAATGCTAGTTTAAGCCCTGCTATTACAGTCCATTAAAAGATTTTGGATAAAGACTCAAGCTGCCCTGCCGTTCTTTGTGAGGGCATCTTTGTAGCCAAAAGAGATTGTCATTTTGTTTAGAATCTAAACTTCCTACTTTCTTTGATTTGAAAATTTGTTATAATTTCAACTTATTATCATCTACTCCCAAGCCAAATGTAGCACTGTTATTCTAAAGTTTAAATTCAGAAGGAGAGAAAGAGAAATAATTAACAATCTAATGATACAATTTCTTGAATCAAAGATCATGAATTGACATTCTTGAGATAGGTCTTTAGCTTCAACTCACGTTGATGCCCAACTCTTCTTGCCTCAGTTATTCCCATATACAATTTTTAGTAGGAACCTGATGGGAAAAATGTGTCTTTGCTTTCCTGTCCTGTGGGACTCACTCACCAGTGATTCTGCAATGATTCTTCTGAATTTTGAAAAACAGCTCACCTCTAAACAAAATAAAAACATAAACTATTCAGCCAGGAAGAAATCTGCATGAAACAGTTAGGAACAGCTGAAAGGGAGAGCATGTAACTGAACCTGGAACTTGATCACACAGCCATGGAGACGTGCTTAAAGTTTTCTTTCAACTAAAATAAACAGGCATGTACAGTGGACTGTTCTGGGAAAAAATTGGTATTGCTCTGGGCTGTAGAAAGAGTCATAGGAACATCCACTAATAAAGCTGTAGGGTAGTGTTTTTTGACTGTGAAGCCCAAAGAAATATTCCATTTTATTTTTTTTAGATACTCCAACAGTCTAAAAGTCTTAGTATCGCACAAACGTTCATAAGTACATCTGTCCTATGAATACCTGTATAGTCTGCAAATACAGTGAGCCCTTTCCATGCACACGTGAGTCTGTGTTTCAGTCCTGCCTTAGATTTCCCCCACTTAATCTCTATCGTTCCATGTTCTGATTTTCAGTGCGGGATAATAACAGTGAATTAGAGGCCACGTAAAATAATGTACTCCAAAATGGTCTCTATCTATTTTTAAATGAGAAGAGATGGTGTACTTTGTTCCTGTTCTCTAGAGCAACAAAAAGGATGTAAGCATTTAGGTAATAATTAACTTGACTGTGAACGCAAAGTAACAGTCAAATTGTTTCTTCAGCATTTATGCATAATCCAAAAGTGGTCTTCTAAACAAACAGAAATCAAGAACATAATTTATACATCTAGCAGCACATTGTAAAAACTTACTACTCTGAGATCTTCAGGCGTGTCAGAAGAACACAAGTCATTATTGCAGTGCAAAGAACTTGTCACAGAGAAGTGTGAAAAGCAGAGAAAACATTTAGAATGGTACAAAATGATATTGCTAACTAAACCTGACCAAATGTGAGTAAATGTGACCTTTAGCGTGTTATGCTTTAAGATATTTGACTAGGGATTTGTAATCAACTTGCAGTAGGAAATGATGAGACTGTATTGGGTTTCATCATGTAAAACTCTAGGGTGGAAAAGCATGTGTTTTAGGTGAAAAAGAGGATGTTACCAGTTAGTGATGCTGGTCAATAGGAAATAGCTACCGAAAGTAAGGGCTCCTGCACTGCATGAGAGAAGACCAAGTGAAAAAGCAATAATTGCACATCTGCCGGCAAAAACCTTCACAATAGGATTAGGAATATAGTTGAGGAAGGATATAGTCCCTGCCAGTTCAGGCTGGCTGTGAAAAGCAGTTACTAGGTAACATGGTCTTTCTGATGCTCACGGCTTCTGTTTCCTAATGACAACAGAATGAGGTGCATGAAGATTTAGACAGAATACATTGATGCTTGCAAAGGACAGCCAGACATGGGCTGGGAAATTAGAGGCCATCTACAACCACTTAACTTTATTAATCAGAGATGCCAAGCACTGAAGAAAAAATTGTATAGTATAATAATATGGTTGATGGTGAGCATGGAGACCACTGTGGTGATTATGAAACTGTTGGCATAATGATAAATATGAACAAATGTTGTAACTGAATTTTCTTCTTTCAAAGTGAGTAACTGTATGATTAGTGGAAATGTGTTTTGAAGTTAAGAGAAAATGAATAACCGTAAGAAAATATAGTCAATGGAAAATAAAAATATTTATTAAAATCTCTTATTAGAAGAAAAATTCATTGTAGCTGGCTACTAAAAATGATGTAATCGTGAACCACGAAGTGAAGAGCAAGGCTTTTCTTGCTGTGAAGTAACCTGTAGGTAGTCAAATATCTGGTCTGAAGGTTATGTTACTTGTCACACGCTAATTCAGTGTTCATCTCTGCTGCTTTTTTGTTCTTGGTTCTGGCTAGACCATTATATCATCTACAAAGAGTTTGGGTTTTTTCCACAGACTTTAAATAAAGACTGACAGACCCAAGAATTCAAGCAGGTTAAAAGTCTTTTGTTCTCCTTTACAACTCTTTCACAAATCAGAAACTCATGCAGTACTGCCTTGGATAGACACTTACCAACTGTACCCTTAGGATATTAGCTCTTTAGCTGTAATATTTGAAAAAAAAAAGTAAAAAAGTGCTACTATTCACTCACACATACATACACATTCTAGGGGCAATATACATCTTTGAATTGAATGTATTATTAAATACTGAGATGTTCTGATAATTGTTTTGCCACAGGTCTGTATCCTGCAAGTAGATTTTTAAAAAGTGAGATAACATGATGGCAGTTCTCTATCCATAATTCATCTAAGCATCTATTACCATATCTAGTTCATCTACTTTAACTGATTAAGTCATAAGCTAAATTAGAACAGTACAGGATTCCAAAAAAAGAAACCCCAAACCTGTCAGCCCATCCCATTCCCCCTCTCCCCCCCCCCCAAAAAAAAAAAAAGAAAAGAAAAAACAATCCCAAATGCACTGTAAGCAAATGGAAGGAGGTGGGAGTGTGGAGGCTGCCCATGGAATATCGCTGGAAGTTCCTGACTTACAGCTCTGGTAAAGAAGACCTGGTACATTTACATCATCTGAGGATCTTACCTTCAAGATTATGCTTTTCACTTCAGCAAGCTGAAAAATTTCCCCATCTTCCATGTTTTAAATTTTAAGTCAGAAGAGAATGAACATGGAGAAGAACAAGGAGAAAATGAGACCCAAAGGCGAGAAAAGATATTAAGGAGAATATCCAAAAAAGAAAGGCTCGTATGGTATTTTTTGCTAGTTGTTTCAATTACTGTATGAGTGTACAAGAAATAGCCCTGACAGGATGGATATCTCAATGAAGAGACGAAAAGTTTTCCATATCCTGAAACTTCTCTAGCTTTTTCACTTCTCCAAGGGAATACTGGCATGTTTTCTTGGAGGAGCTAAGTTTCTACATGCACTCGCGCAGGCATGCACACGTAGTGCCTAGTGTTTTGGCAAGGAAACAGTAATACCCCATTTTTTTCTCATAATTATGCTCTTCTAGAGATATTAACACATCTTGATCTTTTCCTAACTTGGCTAGTGTCGCTGCTATGACTTTAGATTTGAGAGAGCTCTTTGGGTTTTGATATTTCTTTTCTTAGAGAACAAGCACCATTTGAAATGTTAATAGAGAAGGAGAAGCTGGTAGTGCAAGCTATCATTTTGTGCAGTGAAAGAGATTACAGATCAAGGAATCAGTATGTAAAGCAAGTTTGCTGCTGGCCTTTGGGATGAATGTCATTATAGATGATGTAAAGATATACTATGAGTATTAATACTGTTGTCTTATTCCTCTGTACTCATCTACTGTGAAGTCTGCAAACACAAACTTTACACTATTGTGTTGGTTACTTTAGTACAGCAATCTACCCTACCCATACTCTACTTTTTTTATAATCCTTTCATTAACTATGTGTCCTGGTTTCGGCAGGGATAGAATTAATTTCCTTCCTAGTAGCTGGTACAGTGCTGTGTTTTGGATTTAGGGTGAGAACAATGTTGATAACACACCGATGTTTTAGTTGTTGCTAGGTAGTGTTTACACTAGTCAAGGACTTTTCAGCTTCCCATGCTCTACTGACTGAGAAGGCTGCAGGTGCACAAGAAGCTGGGAGGGGGCACAGCCAGGACAGCTGACCCAAACTGGCCAAAGGAATATTCCATACCATGTGACGTCATGCTCAGCATATAAAGCTGGGGGAAGCAGAAGGAAGGGGGGGACATTAGGAGTGATGGCGTTTGTATTCCCAAGTAACCGTTACGCGTGATGGAGCCCTGCTTTCCTGGAGATGGCTGAACACCGGCCTGCCGATGGGAAGTCGTGAATGAATTCCTTGTTTTGCTTTGCTTGCGTGCGCAGCTTTTGCTTTACCTATTAAACTGTTTTTATCTCAACCCATGAGTTTTCTCACTTTTACCCTTCCGATTCTCTCCCCCATCCCACTGGGGGGGAGTGAGCGAGTGGCTGCGTGGTACTCAGTTGCCAACTGAGGTTAAACCACAACACTGTGAAAGTGAAATTTTGAATGAAATTCAAAAACTTCTGTGAGCATGTCACCTTGCTGGACAATATTCTCATGTCCTGAGCTATTTGTGATGAGTATCATACTTAATGTTTTGATGCATATAGTATGGCTGAAAAATGAAGTGCTGTGTGTGTGCCTTGAAGACCTGCAGAGCTGTAGGATCAGATCCATCTCATTCACTATGAAGGCAAATAAAAATTTCATCCCATCTTATAGTGGATTTAGTCTTTCTTTACAAGGAGAAAAGGGGATAGGGAGATCTGGTTTATTTTACTGTGGAAAGATCTTATTAGAATTGTTTTTGCAGAGTGTTGGCCTTTTTGGAGGGTACACACATCATGCAGAATCAAACCTTCAGCTTTGAAACATGGAGAGGGAGGGCAGCCCAGGATTGCACAGGAGGTTGTATGAGAAGCTGATTTTACTGATGTAGTTTTCTAAGGCTATTAAGTAGTTTGCGTTTTTGAAAAACAACAATTACACATATGGATTTTGGATTTATGTATTTTTTTACATTATTCTAAATCTACTCTATTATTTAGTAACAATTAATATTGATTTTCAATGAGTTTCTCAATTGTGGCAAAAATTAGACCAAAGGAAAAAAATAATTCGTATTACTTCCGACAATAATTATCCCCTACCATGGTCTATTCCATTCTGTCATTTCCTCCTCCCCTTTAAGGACGCAATTTCTAAAAGTCAGGCTTTGATACTAAATCCGATCTTTAAAATTTTGTTACATACAGTGACTACATTACAGGATGAATTCCAATGTGTTAAGTATTACGTTATTGAAGGATAAGCCAAATAAATAGAAAAAAAGTGAAGCCTGCATGGAGTTACTATAAAAATACATAATGTGTTTTGGTTTTGTTTTTTTTTTTTTTATTTCAGGGACGTGTGGCTATCATACTGCATTTATTTACAACATAACAAGGTATTATTTTGTTGCATTTAATCAACTGTATTCTGGTTGAGTAACAGTTATGATTCTCTCCTCTGCATTTAAAATACTTTTCCATTAAGCAAACCTGGTATCAGTGCGGAGGAACAGGAATGATTCAGATGAGGTTGAACTATCGAGGTTGACAAGTGTCTCACAGAATGAAAGAAGGTGCAGGTGGAGCATGTTTCTTTGAAGTCTGTTTAACGCCGGCACACACAGATCTTAAATGTGAGGATGAACTTAATGCACAGGCAACTCTGACGAGCTCCTTTTTCGTGGTTATTTTGCGCCTAAAAGTTGCAGCATCCATGCTTTCTGTGTGAGTACGTGTTTCTTTCTTAATATATCTGCAGAAAAGTGCGATTTGTCCCCTGGGACAGAAAGAGACCCTGCCTGTGAGGAAGTGAGGGAGGCATGTTGAAGGAAACAATATCAGAGTCTATCAAACACTGAACATATTCTGTTGTTAAACTGAGCTTATCCCACTGTAGGCTGTGGTGCTAATGGGCCACTAACACAGTGCCAGCAAGATCACTTTTATACTCAGCAATCCATTCTGTGAGTGTCCAAATCATGAACTCAATTAGGCAGACTCAGTTTGGTTGTGGCACAGGATTTTTTCTACTAGAAAGCTAACGGAACCTCCAATCTGTTTTTTTATGTTTAGCATTCTGAATAAAGGTTCTCCTTTCTTAGAAATAAATGTTAGAAATAATCTCAGACTCACATCTACTGTGAGGGAAGAGATGAAGCCCAGTTTCTCATCATGCCATTAAATGAATTTCAACTGCCACCCATTCCCCCCAGGTGAGTAAATGGAAAGTGGAACGATTAAAATTGTGCGTGATCATAATTTGAAATTTGTTTCCTTTTCTACCCATATAAGAATGTAATTTTCCCTCTAGCTCTCATCATCTCTGATTTACTTAATTACTGCACCATTAGTATCCATTCTTCTCGGTTTCAAAACCCTCCTTGCTAAATTTTTAATGGTATTTCTTTAAGAACACAATTTCCCATGTCTTTCAGAATTACCAGATGAAAATGTTGTCAGTAATGATCAGACCAAAAGAGCACAGTGACCTGCGTGCTACTTATGATATTGTACTTGCTATGGCAACTGCTGCTGCTGTTTAAGATGATTATTAATTTCCAGGACTACTTGTCCTTTCCCAACCACCACTTTTCCTTACTGAAGGCTGTGTGACCAAAAAGGACATAATGTGAGATACGTGACCCCTAATCTGTTTTGGGTTCTCCTTGAAGAAAGATTCTTCCTCCCAAATGCCATTTCTTTCCTGTGCTGCTCTGGAGGGCTTCTCCCCAAGCTGGATCTGTCCCAGGAGGAGCTTTTTGCATTTGGCTTATGAAGAGAAGAGGTTAGAAAAGTGCTTCTATTTGTCCTCTGCCCTGAATGAGTTATACTGGAAAACTGTTGGCAGTTGTAGGAAGTCAAGAAGTGTCTGTTCTGTTCCTATGAATGTTCTGGAGAGAAGCAAATCTAAACTATGGAAAAATGAAATTGCATTAAACAATATTTGTCTGTAGCCCATAGGAACTACTCACTGAACTCATTTTCAATCAGCCAGGCCACCACAGAATCCTCTGCATGTTATGTGAGCAGCTTGTCCATGTTGAAGTGTAAGTTACGAGTTAGACTTGGTTACGCTTTCTTCCATGCCACAATTTTACCCCCAAAATAAGAACAGTTTCTACATACCCTTGCACTGGCTGGCTGTTTATTTTACATAGAAAAGAAACACAAGAAAGGATTCTGTGCCTATGTTTTAGGTTTAAGCCATGAAGAAAATAAACTTTAGAATAGATCAGTTTTGAACTGAGGCAAATAATGTCATTTTTAGAATGGTGACATTGTAGGAAAGGCCAAATCTCAGCTCCTGCTAACTAATGCAGCTCCAACTGCAGAAGAGCAACAAGAATGGGGCAGCTGAAATGCAACGTGCCTTCAGGTACTGCACGTGCATGGGCCTTATGTATGGCACACTTAACTACTCTGAAATCATCTTGGTGTTGTTGACTTGGCCAAGTGGCACAAGAAATGTGTAGAATAATACTGTCTCCAACCACATTTACTGTGAGGAAGGAGTGAGATTCCCAACTAAAATAATAATAAAAAATTAAAAGGCTGCAAGAACTGACAGCACATTACACAGAGACCAGCATAAACTGAAGCTGGGTACCTCAGCCTTGTGACAGTGACTGTAACAAGAAAAAAATATGGCACTATACCAATTTGTCTTTTGTTTCACCGACTGTAATGAGAATAGAAGATGATGCTAATTTAACCCGTTGTTTCTTCTTCTTCTTCCAAAGTATTCCTAGTGGTTCTCTTCAGATGCTCTTCTCCATGGCTGCCAGTGCCAGTCCTCTCGTGTGCTGGGAGAGCTCCTGGAAATGCACACACGTACTTACGGAGGAGTATGTATTTAGTACTTTGTTAACATAGTGCAACTGACAGATTTATTAACAAAAAATTTTTTTGCTGTCAGGCTGAACAGCAGGCTAACTTAATTCACTGAATATGTCAAGTATTGCAATTCGATGAGAGTTCTTTCTCCTGATAAAAATCCTGACTACATGGTTCCCATAAGCAGACTCTTATTCAGTCCTTCCTGCACGTTCCAGTATGGTGCAAAGGCAGGTATTCTTCCGTTGTTTCTTTGAAACACTATAACTCACACCTTTTATTTCAAAATATTTTCAAGGAGAGCTCGAAGAGATGAACTAATGTACTCTAATTATTTTTTTTAAATAAACATTGTTTTGTGAGCAGAACCTGGTTTTAAAAATCACTCTTCCCATGGATTTGTGCCTTACGTCCCCTAATTGCATCCTACTGCCAGTTACAACCAGTTTCCTCCAGTTCTCTTGTTATTCCTTGACAATCTTTCTCTTGCAGCAAGCCTATCTCCCTCTAGCATCCCCAGTTTATTTGGCTGGACAAATTGCTGCGGCTCGTTCAGAGCACATGCATGCTGATTTGCTGGCTCTTATCTCTGAGAATGGGAAAAGATCTTTCCCTTAGCTGAAGCAATAATTTGGATCTCTTTTCAATAGTCAACTGTTTTCATTATATTTGCAGCAGTTTCACACTTCTGAAAGCTATGCCTTTTAAAAAGTGACCAAGAAGTTCAAGGGTTATTAATGGAGACAGCCATATGGACAGACTGCATAGATTTCATCACATCAGGAAACTGGAGAAAATAATGTGACTCCAAAAGAATTTTGGGCAGGGGAGAATTGGTAACATTACTCTAAGAATTTTTTTGTTTGTTTTGAAAATCAAATCAGTTTTAGAATTGCTTGTGGACATTATAGGTTTTTTAGTTATTCATTGGTGAGGATAAATGTAAAATCTTTTGTTCATGAAAGAACTGTTGAACCTATTTTGAGTGAATAACAATCAAGATTTTTCACCTTGCCTGTATTTATGAATATTAACTAGTGGCTCTTTGATACCCCTATGAAAAGCATGCATAATGTCATCATCTCTGGTATAGGGGAAAAAAAACCACCCCCTAAAAGAAATGAGAGGATCACTTTTGGAGAAAGCATTAAAATTCCATTGTCTGACTGAGTCCATCTCAACTAGTGCTTTGACCACTACAACATGAGGGACAGCAGGTTCTCTTCTATGTCATGAGAGCAGTCCTTCCCCAAGCTTGCTAAAGATGTCAGAGGAAGATGGTATGGAATATTATTTTCCCTACTGGTGAAATCATCAGAGAACCGATCTGCTTTACCCTCACAGGGTGCTGTCTTCTGGTGCATTTCACACAAAGAACATCAGTGTGAAGCCCTTGCCCTGATTTGGCTTTTGCTTGTTAGTTGTTTCTAAGATGTCCCTTGGTTTTCTGTTCTCTTTCTATCTGCTGATGTCTCCGAGCTGTATTTTCTTCAGCTTTGATATGTGTAAGCTCTAATTTATTTTCTTTGTATGTATAATTTTTAGTTTTCTTCTGCATTTTTTTTCTTATCGGTTTTCCTTCCTATCCATATCAGGTGGGTCAAGGGAGCATCTTTGCAATAGTTTACTTATTAACTTGTGTCACTTCAGAAATGTGACACATCCTGTATAGGTTTTTGGCCATATAAATGTATTGGCATAGTACAGTGTGTTAAAACCATGTACTGATAGGTTTTATATTCCAAATTGTCTAGCTGGAAAAGAAATATTAATTTCAGGGGATCATACGATAGTTCGGTGCTGAGAAATAGGAAACCTTAACCTTCGTGACTTTCTGAAAACCAAAGCACAGCAATTCACAATACCAGAGATTAACACAGGAAACAGACACTGGTGCTGCTTAACCTTCTTCCAAAGCAGTTGCTGGATCTAATTTCCAATAGGGACTGATAGGTGAACACATTTTGAGTCATGCCCTTCTTGTATAAATGTTTCCAACCAGATAAAACAGCTGCCAATGCCCCACAATCCCATTAGCTCTAGTGATAGCACTCAGAGTCCTTTCAAGAAAAAATGTCTATTGCCACAGAATATTATCAAATGGAATGGATCTTTTTTATTACATGGAAAAGATGAAGTAACCTTCTGAACATACTGTATTTAAAAAAAAAAAGGTGAAATTCATAGAGTGAAAAATTATGAGCTTGTGTTTTTATAAGATTTGAAAGGTCAGGAGGGTAAGCAGATGGCTAGCTGTAGAATTTATTGCACTTTTAGCAATTGTTTTGATGTTCCAGGTGAAACCTTGCAAGCTTATGAGACTGTAAAATTCTACAACCCTGCATTAGAGTGAGGATTATGCTCATAATATGCATGTGATTTTAGAGATCAATCTATCACCCGTTTATTATCTGCCAAAAACTCACGGGATTCAGTGTGATTAATATCTTGAACTACGATTTTTACTATTCTGCAATAGTGCATCTCTTTTTTTGCCCATTTTGCGCTTATTTCCTTTATGAAAATAACACAAATAAGCTTATGATAATGAAGTGATACCCTGGTAATGCTGAGTGACTTTCCAGCAACCTCTCAGTACTCAAAAATGACATGATTTTACAAGGCATGTAAAAAACCTATGTATTCAGTCATGATTATTGCTCAGACTTTCTCATGTATAACAAGCTATCCTTAGCTAATTCAGTATTATCAGGGTGTCAGGCAGTACCTTGAGAGAAGGTTAACAACTTCAGTACAGAAGCACCGGCACAGGGCTCAGGGCTCACCAGGGCCTATACAGCAGACAACAACACTGTAAGGACTGTTACTTCTGTTCTTACAGTAGCCCTGTAAAAAGTAGTCCCCTCTCTTTAGATGCATTGTGGTCCAGTGGGTGACACTTCGTGTCTCTTCAGGCATATTTGTTAAGTAAAGAGATGTCTAACGATGTAAACTGAGACTATGCACAAGAATTAAGCCGCTCTCCTGGGCTTGCAGCAATAGCTTCGGTGCAGGTCAACACAAGAATACAGTGAATTTGACTGTGAAGCCCATATGACAGGCCCACCTCGTTATTCTGACTTTCGTAAATGAAGTACAAGGCCATGCAAGTGGCTCCTGGTCCATGACTGAAGTTCCTACTGCAGTATTAATAATGAAATAATGGTAAAAATTTCTTGGTGTCCCGTAGGATTTGAAAAGCATAAATGTCTTGTTTCTCTCTTGAAGAACTTCCTAAATGTTTTTTCAAAGATGGCACAGCTTCTGTGGTTGAATATCCCATGACAGTAAAGACAGGGTATGGGAAAAATTCCAGTGGCTTCCAAGTAATCCAGCTCACCATTGGGTTCAGGCTCCTGTCTGGAGAATACTGACCAAGAACAGCAGGTGGGACAAACAAGGATGGCGATCAATATTTTCTTAAACTTGGGAAAGAAAAGAAAATATTTCAGTACTTACCAGCTTGGGAAAGAAAAGAGCTGTATTTTTTCCTCAGTTGAAGAGGTGTGCAAGTTTCACATGCAGTAGCTCATTTTATAAGTTTGTGTATGTGGTGATACACATCTGCAAGTCTGTAGAGAAGCCCTATTACCCTGTTTATAAATTCAGCCAACCTCTTGGTTAGTTCCCTTTTTTGCCAAGATGATCTTTAATAAAAAGCAGCTCATTTGAATTGTGGTAACAAAATAGGTAATTTTCTTCATTCCAAACTCATGTTCTAGCAAGATTTCTGGCACTGAGTAGTGGTAGAGGAAGGAGTAGGGCTCACAGGAGGCCAGTGTTCTCCTAAAACCACACAGTCTGATTTTCAAAAGCTGGGTCTTCTGTTCTTACTGAAATAAGGTACAGCAGCTGTATTTAGGTAGATATCTATCCTATTGGGTGGGAAGGGAGGACAAATGGAAATGGTAAGAACAATGACTGTGCAAAATTTGTGCTGATGAAATTGCTTATAGCTGTGTAAACATAGTGCTTTTACCATGGAAGACGTTATTTGGTTGTCATGATTTTGAGCATTGATTGCTGAGCTCGGGTTTGGGTTGTGGTGGTGGTGCAGTGCTAGGACACCATCATGTTTTAATGCATAGTGACTTGAAGTTTGTTACCTAAGGTCAATTATCAATAATAACTAACTTTCTGTTCAGATTCCATTGTTGCTATCTGCACAGTTTGAAATCAGACTGAGCCCAAGCACTGAATCTAAATGGTTGCTTTTCAAGTAATTCCGCTCAATCTTCCACCACCCCCACCCTCAGTTCAGCACCTCTGTGTTCACTGGAGTTGGTGCATAGTTTCTGCACAAAAATGAGCAGTTAACTAAATGCTAATTAAAAGCAGCATGTCAGTTTATTGTGCTCAGTAGGAGCAGTCACAAAAGAACATGAACCTGAATTAATTTTTCATTCTTTTTTTTTCTCTTAGCACACCCCAGGAGGGTTGAGGGAAAAGCCTATTAGGATAACTCAAATGAAAACTTGAGATGGGCCTAGGAAGCTTCCAATCCTGTGAAATATTTTGTTAGAGCCTCCCAATACCAATGCACTAGCTCCTCTGCCTGTCAGATCAATATGCCACAACTTCTGAAACCCAAAAGCTGCAAGATGTCTCAGACTCCCATTAGTCCTGGTACCACTAGTTAGCTATGGGCTTGGTCCTGCAAGGTTTGTTGATATTATTGAGACCTGAAGGCATTCAGCAGCTCACACAGGTGATCACTATCCATACTGACTAATCCCTACAGGCCTTATCCAAAGTCTATTGCATTCAATGAGGTTTTACATTTCACTTTGATAGGCTTTAGGTTAAGCCTTAAGATATGGGATAGAAGCAGATAATGGGGGCAGGATGAAAGGTAGATCAGGTAGGGGAGTGTGCAAGAAGCTCATCTCACACACAGAGCAAACTCGGTTGGTTTATCATCTTGGGCTGCCCTGTAATACTTGTGGGTGCCAAACCCTACAATTAAAGCAAAGAAAAATCCATTGTTTATTGTTGGCAGCATTCAAAAATGAATCGGTGTGAATCAAGGACAGACCTTCACTGGCTCAGT
>NW_008824035.1:294118-312936 GCF_000699105.1 Pygoscelis adeliae
CCAGCAGCAGAGGAAAGGAAGAATTTTCCTCTGCTTTTAAGTCCAAAAGAGCTTGTTCTTTTAACTGTTTAGAAAATGTCAAATGTTTGCTGCCTTTCTCTTTTTCAGTGAAGCATTTTAAATCCAAATGCATTCTTGAGGTTGAGTTTGCTAACCCATGATAACTGAGGTGTGCACATTTGTGTTGATCCACCATGTAGTAGTATATGGCTTTCATGAAGCACCCCACTCTGTAGGTCTTTCCCATCACTGTTTTGTACTTTGTGCCTTTGCTTAGCTCTTTGTGTGAGTCAGGTTGTGTGGCCTTCTCAAGGCTTAATGACCACCTCCTGAATTAGCAAAAATTTCACCTCCAGACACACCAGCTGGAATCCAGCGTACTGTCAGAGGGAAACTTTTTCAACAACCTTCTCTAAACTCCTTTAGCCCCCTACTGGCACTGTTTAATGTACGAGATATCAGTATGATAGAGTAGAAGAGCCCTCATTTTAAAGAAAACACTGGATCACATAGTGTTAACATCACTCTGATAACATCAGTTACACATAGGATACAGTAATAAGAGCAGTAATGATTTTACTGTAAGATCTTTAAGCAACCAAATGTTGTTAAGCTACACCAAGAGACACATTTACTATGGAGCCTAATCTCATTACATTTTATTGTAAATGTGCTGTTTGTTTCTTTGTCCCTCTAGTTCTCCAAAAAGTATAGGGCAGAAAGCAAAAGTTTAAAGTCAGTTTTGGCTCAAGCCAGATTCATAACGTGCCGTATTCATAACAGCTCCAAGAGTGCTTTAACTTGAGGTAGCCTGTAACAGCCCCCTCTGGAAGGCTGGAAAACACAGTTTCACCACGACACAAGGGGATCTAGGCACTTTCTTTCCATGTCTTTGTAGTTACAGTAAAATCACAAATGTGGTGCCAGGACATATGTCAGCGTACAAGTGGAGGGCTGACAAGAATGGAAGTCAGTAGAAAATATCCAAACATAATGCATTACCACATATCCTTCTCTTACCTAATCATTACGTCGTGCTATACAAGTCATTTGTCAGATCATTTGGCTTTCTCTTTCCAGTCTGTTGCTTTCCTCCAGCTCTTAATTTCCTTTGGCTGAGAAGGAAAAATCAGACTGTAATGAGAGGCCAAGATATCTTCGGATTTACCGATGTCAAGAAGTATTTGTAATCTTTTGATAATCTAACCATATGAATCTAAGAGATTTTAATTGTTTCAGATACACACCAATTACTTTCTCATAAAGCCTGAGAAAAATTACGAGGTTTTCAGGCTTTGCTCAGAGCTCATGAGAAGGATAAAGATCTCCAATACTACCAACTAACAGAATTATTCCCTTAGCTCTGGATTCATCCTTCCAGCTTCAGTGACTCTGTGAGTGGGATTATCTTCTAAAAACTTCTGATCCAGTTTCTTTAGTCCTGAAGACCTCTAGTGTTCAGAACACCCTCATTTTGCTGGTGCAAGTGAAATTAAGGATCCCATGATACTCCCATATCCTTTTCAGCCAACTTCTACCTGATCTCTTCTCTAGCAAAGTACTTTAACATACTAAGAATGCAATGGTTACACTCAATTAAACCACTGACTTGGTTCATTCCTCAATATCTTAGTCTGTGTGTAAGCAGTTACTGAATGCATAAAGTATTATTCATTGGATTATTATTGCTCATCTGTGGCATTTTAACACATTAAAGATTCTCTCCAACTTCAAAAGCAGCTGTTGTAGCAGATTGAAAAAAATCAATTGGCTCTTTCCTATCAGATAGAACAAATCCCTTCATGATAACTGCAGTTTCTCATTGAATGGCAACAATCTATAATGATTCAGGACACATGAACAGAAATGAGCTTAGCCACAAGTCTGTGACAGAGGTTTGAAAAGACATGTCATGACTTTTGCTCTGAAATCATTAATCTCTTTGAACTATAGGAAATTCCCCACCATCTATCCCTTCTTATTTCCTTTTTGTTAGATGGTCCTGAAAAGTAGAGAAGCACAGGTCTGACGTTATTGCATGACCATGCTAAGCTTTCTGGGAGATCCCATTATTGAGGGAGCTAATTTCCTACCTACTTTTAAAACCCATTCTAATCTATCTCTTTAAAATACATGCTACACAGTCACAAATATGGATCTTCAAGAGATCAACACATTGTACAATAAGTTTTAGGAAATAGAATTGTAGAATGGTTTGGGTTGGAAGGGACCTTATAGACAACCCAGTTCCAACCCCCCTGCCATGGACAGGGACACTAGACCAAGTTGCTCACAGCCCCATCCAACCTGGCCTTGAACACTTCCAGGGATGGGGCATCCACTACTTCTCTGGGCAACCTGTTCCGGTGCCTCACCACCCTCATAGTGAAGAATTTCTTCCTTATATCTAGTCTAAATCTACCCTCTTTCAGGTTAAAGCCATTACCCCTTACCCTATCACTACATGCCCTTGTAAAAAGTCCCTCTCCAGCTTTCTTGTAGGCCCCCTTGAGGTACTGGAAGGCTGCTATAAGGTCTCCCCGGAGCCTTCTCTTCTCCAGGCTGAACAACCCCAGCTCTCTCAGCCTGTCTTCATAGGAGAGGTGCTCCAGCCCTCTGAGCGTCTTCGTGGTCCTCCTCTGGACTTGCTCCAACAGGTCCATGTCCTTCTTCTGTTGGGGACCCCAGAGCTGAATGCAGTACTGCAGGCAGGGTCTCATGAGAGTGGAGTAGAAGGGGAGAATCACCTCCCTCGACCTGCTGGTCACACTTCTTTTGATGCAGCCCAGGATAAGCTCAAAGAAAGGAAGATATCTGTATGGCCTGTATAACATACGTGTATTCACTCTGCACACCAGATCACAGTCCCTTTCACTGTCAGAAAGCCTCTTCTGCCAGTGGTACTAGCCCCCTTTTTTCCACCAGACTGTTTTTCTCTCCAAAGCTCTCCAGGCACCTCAGTGCATGTTCCAGATCCTTGGTGGGACAGGAACTGGCAGCTAGAAATGTCTAAAGTGGTTTCAGCTCAGTGGAAATGAAGTGTAAAAACGTGAAGCAAGCCCATGTTGTTGTTCACATTAAATGATTTTCTGTATTTGATACAGAGAATATTATCAACTCACCAGTTAGTTTTGTAGTGTTTTCTATTACAAAGCATAAAATGGCTGAAAATTACAAATGCTGTTAACTAGTGCAGTCATCTTACGAGGGCTAAAATATTGTTAATTCTTAATGGGAGCATATATAGTCAAATTAATGGACATCTGACATCGTAGCACTGGGCAACAGTTCATTTTCATTGCTCTTTCAGAGTGTGTGTGGCTTATTTATTAGACTAAAGTCAGGAAGATTCCTGACATTCTGGAATTACTGTTTGTAGTGGACCCTAAATGTGGGATGGCCAAGTATAGATTAGATAACCTGTCTCAGCTCTAACTCCTTCGAAAGTATTACTCAATTCTGAGTACCAGAAGTGTGAGGATGATTGAGAAAATACATAAATTGAACTAATAAAAATAACCCTCAGAACTATTATGGTTTCTCATTATGCACAATTTTAGCAGCATATACTAATTTTAAACTGTTTTATTTTAGAACTAACTGAAGATAAATTTGTCTGTCTGTGCACTAAAACAGTTCCGTCATAAAACCTGATCTGTATCCCTTAAACTTCATTATTTAATCCTTATGTTGTAAGTTAATGCTTTGAGAAAGCAGGAGCTGTGATGCTCATTCTTGCTTCTCAGGCAGGCCTGTGTAGCTCTGTCAGGTCTTCACGAGCAGCTGCAAAGTTTTCAGTCTTGTTATTAAGGTTAATATAAAACATATTATGTTCCTCATTTGGATCATCTGTAGGTCTGACACAATAGGTCCCATGCAGTTGGGGACATATAACAAATGGTAAGGCAGCTTTTCTAGTTAATAATAATAATAATAATATGTTTAAAAAGTGTCATATAACTATGCACATAACTTCATGGAGGGCTCTCTGAAGGATTAAAAGAAATACGTGCATTTTTCAGATTCTGAAGGAATAAACAATAAGACTTGCTTTAAAAATTGAGTGTCTTTGGGATAGTTCAGTTGGTTTTTTTTTTTAAAGTTGAATAACTAAAGTGCTTTATCAAATATTATAATAAATATCTCAAGTATTATAATTAATATAAAATTCTTTCATCGGAAATTTTCCTGGAACATATTTGCCACAAGGTACAGTAACTGCACTAGACTTAAACTCCACAGATTTTACAAAATAGTGTGTCTTATTCCTTGAGCATTTAATGTATTCTTTTGTAAAGCAATCTGGTTTAGATATACTGTCAAGATTTATATAAAAGTGTTAATGGAAATAAGGAACAGCTAATATTGATGATAGAGGGGGTTTTTTATATTGTTCAGTAAAATTACTTGAGGCTACCCTTAGGGTTTTTTTTTTTTTCTCCTGTTGAAAGGATGCATCTTTTAGCCTTTCTGATTCTCTCCTGACAAAAAGGGCCACAACTACAAAACAGGAAAAAAAATAAAAAATGATCCAAAATTAAAAGATCTATGTTAAAATCAGTAACACTTCCCCATAAGTAACGTGTGTAACAGCACATCTGGGGAGTGCAAAGGGGTTTCAGAGACTGTCTAATCATATCTTGAATGGTCTGATTGATGCTACTTGCAGACACGATGTCGAGGGCTATGAAAGAAGTAATTGCAGAGTTTCTATTTGTCACAATATTCCTTGATGGCATTTCTGATGTTGGTAATTTGTCACAGTGGTTCATTGTCTTGCCGGATGTCAAATAAAATGGAGATGCCAGAGAGCTGATGATTGGCCTTAAGAACGTCAGTGTCAGGACTGTGGGAACAGATTTATAATGAATATCGGGGCGACTGCGAAAGGGCAGGCGTTCAGTGGGGCTCTGGCTGTAGGTAGCAGAACCGGGTGGTTCAGGAGAGAATCAGCAGGTGCTGCCGTTTTCACAGTACATTGCAACACCCCATTCAGACTCTTATTATCCCCTGGGATCTCACCTCAAAAGTATTTGAGGATGGTGCTCTCTCCAGTTAAACCACACTTATTATGAATCTACTCAAAATTCATTAAGTGGCAAGTCTGTTTGGAAGTGTGATTTACAGTCTGTCACGGTGTTTTCCCCTCAGCTTACAAATTGTGGGGAAAGGTGTCTCTCCCTGAGACACTTCACCACGACACTGTAACATGAAAAAGCTATTTCAGGCTGGTGACTTCCTATCATGGAGTAAAACAAATGTAATTACTGATAGGTTTTCCTGTAGCAGTAAAGGGGGATGATCCTGGGGGGAGGGGCACTGAGCTAGCCCTCAGGGTGCCTGGGGCAAGTTTTACCTCTGCCACTGAACACTTTTACGATTTCTCTCATGTTACCTGGTGTCTCCCTCTGCCTCACCCACGGAGGGATATAGTGGGGACAATAGTATTGTCTTTGTGTAACCTATTTGCATTAAAAACTCTTTAAGGTATAGACAAGTCCTTACTATACAAATACGTATTGCCTAGTATAGAGGGATCTTAACCTTGGTGAGGTGAGGATTCATTTATACAAATAATAATAAATCATATTCCTTTATTTTGGTGATGTTCTGTATGGGTTTAAGAGGAAAAAATATACAGGAGAATCTATGAACAGAACTGGAATTGAAATCCTGGCATCTCTCAGAAACTGTTCTGTTAGGTCTATTTTATTGTTATTCTTCAACAGTTCATGCATAAATAAATGATAGGAAGGGTCACTGATCTGCTCTGGAGAAAGACAGCTATGCCTCCTGTCGTATCAGAGCATGGAAAAACAACCTAATGATTAGACATGTCACTGATGGCAAGTTCCAGGTATAAGCTGCTATAATTGCTCTAGGAAAAAAAAAAAAAACCACAAACGGACATAACAGAGAAAGCTGACTGTCAAAGCACATCTCAGTAAAGTGCCTAAGCAAGCTCAGGGAGTGTAAATAAAGGCAGAAAGAAAATAATGCAATGGTAAAAATAAACATGGTGCAAAAAGATCATGTCGTAAGTTGAACAGCATTTTGGCCTCTTGCTGGGATATTCACAGGCTGCCATAATATGGCCAATGAGCAAGCTAATAGTCAAATAGAAAGGACCACAAAACCAAATGTGTGATGTGGAGACAAAGTTTAAAGCACTATTCTCTGCTGATTCAGTTGTTTCTGACCATAAAAATTAAAATACAAGAAGAATGAGAATCTGGCCTGAAATACAGGTCTTTGTTATCTGAAAATTTCAGTACACAATATATACATGGATGCTTTTATTCTTACTGATACATATTTTTATTCTCAGGTTGCACATTAGTCTTTAAGGAGACTTGTAGCCCATCTGCTGCGGCTTTCTGCCTGCTGACTGAGCAATTCTACCTGGTCTGCCTTTGCAACCACCATTTCTGCAAAGAGGCTCAGGCAGGAGTTCATAGGGAGCACACAGTTTAATCTATAGCATGCACCTGCAGGTGGTTTATCTCAGGAGCATGTTAGCATGTCAGGTAAGACATAGTATGTGTCTGCGATTCGCAGGCGAGAAGAGGGCGCTGTAGGAAGGTGTGGTATTGGACAAAGAGCTTAACATATTTCCCAGGACGACTGAGACCCTGCTGGCTCTCAACTGTACGGACAGGGACCTCCACCCCTCCCGGCAGAGACACCCTCCTCTCACCTCCTGCTCCCTCAGGGGTGCTCTGGCTACAGCGTTCCTGAAGCTCATGTATGAATGCTTCAAAAAAACACCAGGGGACATATGAAAGCAGACAGATGTGAACAAGAGAAAGCAAAGGGAAGATTGATAAGTTGTGAAAAAAACAACAAGGATTTTGAAGGAAGCTTCTGAAAGAAGAAATGGGATGAAAAAGGAGAGCAAAGCAAGCTAAACAACACTGCAGAGACAAAATAAAAAGATTAAAAAAGTGGTAAAGCAAGAGAAAAACAAGGGAGGGATGTAGCAGGAAATTATTGACTCGAGTGTGTCATGGTCTATCACATGGTCTATCACAGAGTAAAGATGAGAGTGAACACAGAAAAGAAAATACCAAGGTGACAAAAATGAATAAGACATCCTGAGCAAGGTTGGTCTAACATTGATGATGTTAGACTACATCATTCTACAATCATAACTACATTACTTCATAACTTTGTGTTTTATTAGAGTATAAATAACTTCTGACAAGTTCATTTTTGGCAGAATTTGGTTAGCTCTTAGAATGTACAGAAATATAAAAGGATGAATACACCAGAAAAGTGAGGGTGACAATTTAAAAACATACTAGGGCACTATTGCTTTCTTCTGTTTGTATAGCTTAAGGTAATAGTTTCTGAAAAAGACACTTGTCAGTCATTAATTAGAAAGCTGAATAATAACATTACACACTTATTTTACTGCTTTCTATTTTGGGAAGTATAGCCAGACTTTTACATTGGCCAGAAGGTATATATAAGGCCTCTTTGCAAGAGCTGTGTGTAGAAACTTCTCCAGCATGATTATCTTTATAAGAAAGGTACAGACCCTGCAGTACCTAGTATGTCCCTCATGGACCTATGACACTCACTTGATGTTACGTTCATTCTCAGTTAATTCAAAATAAACTTAAATGTCTTAAAAGAAATTTGCAAAGTCAGTGCTGATAATTATTTTTGTTAAATTACTTTTTTTTCCCTAAAGCTGACTCTTTAAGGAGATATTAAATACTTGCATACAACAGCAAATACCATTTCTGAGCTTGCCTCCTCTGTCAGAGATAATTAACTCGGGAAGAAAGGTGAAATCTCTTTTGTGTGTTTTCATATTGCAGCTCCTCATTATTCCAGACCCTCCACATGCCTTGAATGGTATCAGACGTTTTTGTCTAAATGCATTTTGGAGTTTCATAACAGACAGATAGAAGTAGTTAATGATGTCACTATAATGGATCGTTATTTTTTAGTGCCAAGCTCCCAGTAATTTTACATTTTCTGTCTTTCACACCTGCAATCTACAAGAAAAAAAAAAAAAGAGTTTGGACTTATCTAGAAGGTGAAGGAAAATTTCAAACCAGGCTGTCACGTACTGCAGCGCCATCTAACCAGACAGTGATAAAATTGAATAGTCTTATCTATAAATCACAATAACGTTTGACACAGTTCACCTCTGCCTTCAAAGCCTTAAGAGCAGTTAGATTTTCCTATTAGAAACAAAACCAAAATGTATTTATCAGAAACATCTGGAGTCTGGGAGAAGTAAGCATGTATCATCAGAGGACTTTCTGCCCGAATCCAAGCAAAAACATCTATCTCTGGGTCTCGCCTTATAACAACAGAAACAAAATGAAAAGCAGGGGTTTGTGTGGAGATACAAATTCCCAATGGAGCAGGCTCCCACCCTCATGGCTTTATAGGACACTGTTCCCACTGGGTCCTGCCCAGGACATCCAAGGGAGGGGAGGCTTGGTGTCAGAGCTAGTCCTGCTTCTGGAGGCCCTGGGACCCTCCCTCATGTGCTGGGGCGGCTTTCCAGGAGAGGAGGGTGTACTGTGAAGTAATATCCATCAACGCAGCCGGACATCGGCAAAAACAACCCTGGGGTAAAATAAAGAAACACTTGCTGAAGAGTTGGGCTAAGAATGGCCACGTGGCCAGAAAGCACCCATAACTTTGTGTTTCCAGCAATGAAGGCAAGTATTCACATTGAACTGCCTCAGAAAAATCTGTGCAACTCTTTACCTCTGGGAACAATATAATGTCTTGGCAGAGTGCCTACTGTGCATCCTAGGATGCCTGTGCTCCATGCTCTTCTCTTTGATGCTTGGTCATTGCTCTTCTCCTGGATCTAGCCCTGCTCAAGCATGTGGTAAGAAGCCCGTGTCCCTCCCCTGGCCATCTCCTGATGTGATCTGTTTCTTGCTTCTTGTCCCAGGCCTGGAAGAGGATTGACAGCAGCATTGACTATAGAAAGGGAGATGAGATTATTGTAGAGGAAGAGGAGGATAACTTTGAAGATCACGCTATTGAGGTGAGATTAAAAGCCACAGTGCAAGCTAACACATAGTACAAGGTTTTTGCTGTGAGTAGGGGGCCTTTTGGTGATAGCAACAGAAGACAGGACAAGCTGATCATAGCAGGACCATACCTTATGGAATGAAACTCTGAAAAGAGACAAGTTAACTGAGGGATGGATCGGGTGAGATTTTTATCAATAGAGATCTAAAAATATGATGAATGACACTGTACAATACCCTGTAGGGCGTTCATCTGGAGCACTTCTTCTGGAAGCGGAAAGATTTCTTACAGAAAAGGGCTTCAGCTTGGCAACAAAAGGTCTGATAGGGGATGCAATTCCTCTCTTAGAGATAAAAATATCAGGCATTTGCAGAAGCTTCTCATGGCGATAGGCAACACAGGCAAGAGACCAGTCACAAAAAAACTTACACTGGGAATTAGAAAAGCATTTCCACAATTTAAAAAAGGTCTGAACAACCTCCTAATGGGACTAATGTGGCAAACAATGCAATTAATATTGAACATGGTACATTTATGAATGTACTTACAGGAGGTTGTTTTCTGAAGGAGCAGAGAAATAGTCCTGGTGAATAAAGGAGATTCCTTTTTGCCTGGGACCCTACAAATAGATGAAGACTATCAGGTCAAATATATCTGTAATATGCTGAGTATCACAGAGTTGGTACCAACCCCAAGCTCTTCCTCAGCTTTTATTATCTACAAATGCTACTGTTTCCTTCTTGCCTGATGATGTGCTCCTGTTTGCCAAGTGAAATATATGCTGGCCAGTGGTTTGGCCTGTTAACTAATTTTTTTTTTTTTTTAAGGTTAAACATTCTCTAGTCTTAGAATATGATATTATTGCAAGATTATTTCCCTTTTTATTTTCCTTAAACACGATCCCCCACGTTCAAAAAAAGTGCCTCTGCTGTTTGGTAATTGACTGTATTCCATCTTGAACAGTGATATATTGATTTTCATGTGAAGTGAGCTTTCAGGTTGCCATTAAGAAAGATGAGTTTTGGCAAGGCTCCATTAGACTTCTTTGTATTATTGCTTACCCTTTAGCTGGGGGAGCAGGCAGACTTATTTCCAAGTACAAGCTGCCTGAACCATCTCATTCAACCCCAATTCCTTTATTCCACTTTCTGTTGGTATGGTCCAAAGCGTCATTATTTTGCTGGCCGGTTTATTCGCTGGGGCTACTTACCTAGTAGTCCCAGTCTCTTTTTTTTCTCCAGAAATTGTATCATCAGGCTTTACTAGCTACATTACAGGCTGCAGAAATATTGCACACATTGTACTGCTATCTGTGAGTGACAGTGCACCTATAGAGTTTCTGCTTTTCTATAGAGAATACATTCATTTGCAAACTGCTCCTTTTGATTACCTTTGTCAAAGATTATTATCTTGTCCAAAGGCTTGGGAGCGGGGGAAGGAAGGGGGCTCTTATTTTTCTTTTTTAATATTAATTACACTTGATCTGTTTGCATCAGCATATATGGAACAAGAGAAGCCAGCCTTCTGTCTGATAGTACTTGAGTTACTTACCCTGGAAAATGACTGAAGGCAGTAACTAATACATCAGTTTAATGCAGCAGTGATATAGAAGTTATTTATTTGTTTGTTTATTGCACCTTTGTGCAATTGCATTTTCATGAATTCTGAGTTTTTCATGAGTTTGTGAGTGAAAATCAGACAACCTATTTCTCGCATGCAAAAATTAGGGAAGATTTTTTCCATAAAATTTCTGCTCAAGTCAGTGAAGTCTGGTCTTGAGTTTTCCGGATATCTGAGGAATATAGCCAGAGTAAAAAATGATACTAATATCAGGACTATGCCCCTGTGATGTTCCTATTATTACCATTTTTTTAATGAGAAGTTATGTACTGTAACTATGGAGATGCTTTTCTGAAGCGTGTACTATAAGGTGTAGGAACCAGCAAAATATCAGGTAAACATTCATGTTAAATGATGCTTCTAATCATAAAGAGTTTTGCTGATTTCTTTCTAGCATCCGTGAAATATACGTTGACTTTAGACAGACTGATAACTTAATATTCCAGTCTGTGTCTTACATTAGATTGTGCACTTTGTTCAAAAATATTGTGTACAATTGAAATTTATTGCCCTGGGTGAACAGTGGGAGATTAAGGTGAGGGAGTATTCTTCCTAGTGTTTTTTAATATTGCCCTGGAAAAAGTGCTATGATTGCTGTCCGGTACACACATAAATTGAATATTATACCAGCTTGCTGGATAAGCAAGTAACTTGACTATCATAAGAGACAAGCAATATAAGCAAGACACAGTCCCTTGGAGAAAACAGTAAGAAAAAGAAAGCTAAGATTGTGGACAATGAGGAAATCATGGACAAGTGTATCTGAGTTCATGGTAGAGATGAATAATTTCAGTTAAATGACAGAGACTGAAAGAGACAAAACGAAGGCTAAGATACACAGAGTCAATCTGTTGTTTATCCCAATACAACAATTTCAGCTCTTAATTACTGATGGTATTCAAGCTCCAGATGAAGCTCAGATATAGAAAAGCATCATAACATACCCTTTTTTTAGATGGAAGTGTAATAAAAGGGGCATTACCAAGAAGGAAGAACAACTAAATACTTTCAAAAATAAAGCACTGAAGTAAATTTTGAGTTTTTATTAGAAAATGTTTAACAGAAAAGATCTAATTCAGAATGGACGGATCTATGCAGAGTCAAAAATAGTAACTCTAAATTGCAGTGATTTAAGCAGGCAGGGGATGTGGCTGGGATGACAAGCATCTCTTCAAAAATCACTCTTATCAGGTTTGGCCCCTTGGCCAATAAAGGAGATGAAAAATAAGCAAGACTTCAAGCTCTTGCAGTAAACTAAAAGTAACAAGAAAAGACATCTTTACAGAAAGGGTGGACCAAGAAATTTTCATAGACAGAAACTAAACATTTCACCCTTGGCAGAGAGCAAGCATGTCTCTCGGCATGCAGCATTAGCTGGACACCGCCAGCAGTGCAACTCTTTAGTAGTAGCAGTGGGAGTCTGTAGAAGATGTTTCAGTGAATTCCCAAATATCCTCAGGACTACAGCCAGCTGAACATGTGATTAAGGTGACTCTTCAATGACTTTGCAAGAGGCTTGTTCACCAGGTACAAATGATCCCTGACACAGATACAGGACTGGAGCAAAATGCTCGATGTCCCTCACTGCACCCAAAAGAGCATTCCTAGATTTTGGCATCTTTCCCCCTGTTGAGTGTTAGAAACCACTGCTTGTTACCAAACGCAGTATTGAATGTGCCATGTATTAAATTGTGCAAACGATTTTCACATCTTTTTTTCTGCCAGTCATAGACCAGACTATGCGCCCAATAAATTCACAGGCTGTCCGACTTGCCAGTGAACAACTCTCACATTACTAAGATTATATGAATATGGTTGAAAAATGTGGATGAAGATGGCCTGCAGAAGATTTGAAGGGAAAGAATGTCCTTCCTTAGCAAAGTAATAAAAGTTATGAAAGGTCATTCCAGAAAAGAAACGGTCAGGAATACGAAGGTCTAGTGTCAAAGGGAATATTAAAAAGTGTGAATATGGGTGGTTGTTGTTTAATAAATAAAAGAGTATGTGGCCTAAAAATGATAAAATAGTAATCAGTCTCATCAAAGAGGGATACAACAACTTGGTATTAGCTTTAGGAGTACGCTGAACAGATCAAGTCCCAAACTTTATTCTTGTGCACTTCCCAGGGCTGCGTGCTGTGAATGGGGAGGATTTGTGGGAGAATTGTATTGCTTTTTCTTGTGGCTTAAAGAGTGTTTTGAGAGGTATTTTAACAGTATATTAATAGGGGTGCTACAGTCCAGTATACTCCCCATGCAGACCTGACTTGTGTCATCTGCTAGGTGCATTTTGCACTAATAGCCCTGTAATTGTTCAATGCTTGGGGCAAGGACTGTCGTGGTACTCAAAGGTACTGCTACAGAGCAAATAAATCATGGAAATCATGTCTTTGCTCCTTATTCTGCACATTCTAAATATATTTGCCTCCAGTCCCTAATTCTGGCAGATACTTTTGTCATTATTTTAAATTGATTGCATTAGGGATTTGGTAGTGATTGGAAATGGTCAACAGTTGTGAATACCTTTTTCTATGAAAAATTACATTTTGGAACTTAATTAGCATTATGGTGTGATATATGTTTAAATTAACACTTACGTGCTCGAAGAGGTGTCTTTTGGGGGGGATTTTTGTGAAACTAGACCTGAAAATGGAATGAATGACTAAAATAAGGGACAACTAAGAAGTCATTGCTAGGTTTTTATGCAAGGATTTCTCTGACATATTTCTGGGCTGTATCCCAAATAGCTGCTTTCAGTCTCATTTGAAAGGATGTGAAAATTGAAGAAGGCCTTTTTGAGTCAGGAGATCAATGTTTTGGTCTTGGCTTTGACAATACCTGCTTGAATGATGCTGGGTAAGAGCAAGTACCTGTGGCAGAGCTGCCTGTGCTGTGATGTGGTAGCAACCAGCTAATTCCTACCAGTGTTAAAAATATTCTACTGATTCATCCCAGCTAACGAGCAGAGTCATTATAGACTAGTTTGTAAATACTCTTCAGTATGTGTAGTAAAATGGTTAGGCCAGAAACCATCTCTTTGCTTTAGCCACCTGGCACAAATTACAACCCTATTTATTGATTAAGTAATACTGGAAATCAGAGCATAATAGTAATACAAATATTGGTCAATTTAATTTATATCAATGTTGATTTAGACCATGGTAGTAACTTAAATATTGTACAAATTCATTTATTAAGTCAATATTGATTTAGAGTAACATGGTAATCTCCAAAACCTGTAAATGTCTAATTATTTAATATTTATAGCCGTAGCCTAAAATGAAGTCAGTTTTGCAACATCGAAACTTGTGAAATAAGGATTGCTTGCACACAGAGGCTGTATGAACCAAATATAACCCTGAAAAAAAACTTTTTGATGTTGTGGTAATGAAACTCTTTAAAATACTGGTTTTAAAGGGTAGGTGCTGATACAAGCCTAACTACAGAGATACAAATGGCAATGCTATAATAATAATTCTTGTTCAGTTTCCCACCCAATGGATGCAGCAGGGAGCTGAAGTGCTGCTTTGAATGCTGCCTCCCCAATAAGATGACGTGCCTTTTGAAACCTGTGAATCTCCTATTAAGATAATTCCGTATGCTGATGTCTTGTACAGGATTTATATTGTTAGGATCATACTTATATTTTGAAACCCCTGAAGTATGTGATACCTAAGTGGACTAAACCAGCTTCCAGTCTTTATCTCCCCCATCAAATTGTCTTCCCATGAGAGGTAGAGCTCTGCTCTTTTCCCTTTTCAGTATGTTTACCAGCCTGGGTCTTTCATTCAAAATCATTTTATTCCAGACAGTTTAAGATTCCTTTTAGGGCTGATTGTGATTTCCTCCTCCCGCTTTCCTTCTCAAGTAAGATTACACATTCATTCATCAGTCTATTTTTGTTTCAAATCCATTCCTTCAAAGATAGGGCTATCTGAGGGCAACCCTTTCTTAGAAATTATAGGTTATCTGTTGCATGAAACAATCATTTAAATGATGCCTCTGTAATCTCTTTTCCTAGTCAATTTTGGAGATGATGGCAGACAGAACTATTATCAGTATAACTGACTTGGAGGAATAAAGGGAAATGCAGATGTTGTCTTGTTGACAATTTTATGAGCAAGCTGAGTGCAAGCACTAAGAGCTGGTCATTGATATGGGCAAGATTTGGAGAGAGGAGCAAATGGAAGTGTGACAAATGAAACATTTTTAATGCTTTCTAATGAACACATCTCTATGATTTCCTTCTGGCCTCTTCTTGAAGGATCTCTTCCTAGTGCTAGAGGGTGTCTGGAGCCAGAGGACCTGTTCCCTCTGGCTCCTTCTGTAGTCATCAGCAGTGAGGATGAGACTGACCAAGAGCAGTCTTTGTACACATAAATAAATGCATTTACAAGTGAAAGTAGGCCATTTACAGGAACATATGGAGAATAAGATGGGACAGGCTGGCTGCTATCCCTTTTCTTGCAAGTGTTTTATCAGTTGCAACCCGTTCTCTTGGTATAATGGACACAAGACCATGCCAGCAAGTAGTATCTCTGCTGGTATACTAATCTTCTTTATGCCAGTCATTAGAGACCCATATTTAATACGTGCAGCTCCACTTCTACAGTAATGGAAGATGGCAAGATGGAAGGGAATCAGTTTTGTCATTTTTGTGCGAGCAGATTGAGTGACTGAGGTCATTCTAAGCTACTCATACTTACAGTTGGTAACATTGCCATCTGATAGCACTTTGGTTGTGAAAGAAAGGTCTAGGAAAACAAGTCTGTTCCTATGCAGTATGTTTTAATTTTTTGTGGCCACTGTTATTTTCACAGTTTTTCAATATTTTTGAAGAACTGCATTAATTCCTTGGAAAAAAAAAAAAAAAGAAATTACTTGAGAAATACTGTCTATTCTTTGTGATTAGTTCCTCCCCATATCTATTGAGTTAGACAATCCACCAACAACAAATAATTTACCATCTGCATATCTGTATCACCAGATTCTGAGCCCCATTTTGAATAGACTCATTTTGGGTTTTAGAAAATAAGCAACTTGTCTCAGCAATTCTTAGACTAAATTATTATTTCATTCTCTTTTTAGTGAATTTGCATTAGATAAAAGATGAATGATACAAGTCAATAAAGTGTCTGCCTCTTCATGTTTGTATGAGGGATTTTTTTTGAGAACTTTAGCAGAGCAGAGCAAACTGAACACAAAGTGAAAACCTGGACTATCCCATGCTCTGAGCACAAGAAAAACAATATTTTCATTGCCTTCAATGGAAGACAAATAAACCTAACTATCTGCTGGTCAAATATATTTTAAAGAGCTTTCCTACAGTCTGGATTGGCATGCCTAGTTACTGGTTAGAAGGACAATGCTGTTTCATTGATAAATAGTAAAGGGGGTAACTCAGCAACTGCAAAGGGCATTATGTTCTCTGGCACAGAAAGGGGTGTTTTTATCTATTTTTCCTTTCCTCTTGGAGCCTAAATAGCTTAGTAGAGATTCACGGGTGCTTTTAGTCATACCCATCTGGGTACACAAGGGTCAGAAAACTAGTTTCTGGTGACGCACAGGTCCTCTTCCGCTCCACAGTCTTTCCTCCAGCTCTACTCCCTGATGAAAATAAGAAAAATAGACCATTTACTTTCCTAATGTTGCATCACTAGGTGATTCACACAATGATGAAGCTTTGCCTGACATGTTAAAACAGGTTTAAGGCATGATGAGAGAATTATGAAATCATTTTAATAGAAGCATTCTTTAATGAGTCTGTTTCTCTAAAATCACATAGCATCGTTCCTCTATTCTGGAACTCCCTAATAAACAACATTTCAAACAATTATTTAATGTCATCTGTGGAGGAGTACCTAGATGTAAAATCTGTCTCTTTTCTTATTTCTTTTGATACACGTTTCTGGTGACTTTTTCAGAATAAGTGAAAAGGGACAATGGGAGGAGGAGTTTATGTGCAAGTGATTAAGCTTGTCTTTTTTTTTGGGGGGGGGGGGGGGGTGCAGACAGTGGTTAATTATAGAATTTATTGGACTCCAGCTCCTTAATTTTTTCAATTAAATTCTTATTTTAGTTATGCTAAGAGTTAGCGTGTGTGTGCCTTATGAATATAAATGTATTGTTATTAACACTGCTTATCACAACTGAATATCTTTCTCACACTGTTTGACTATTGGGAACCATAAAAAAGCATCTTTAATGTTAAAGTCTGTTGGGTATGTGCCAAATATATTGCCAGAAAGTATGTTGAACCTTAGGAGGAAGGAGCAGACTTGTTTGTTATTTGAGGTATGACTGTCCATACAGGCCAAATGAGGACAAATAACTGTGTTACCCTCATAGCTTGGATCTCACTGACATGGTGCAGTGTGACAGGAAACATGTGAATCCTCTGCATTAAGAACATTTCTGCTGGTTCTTGACGCTCCTTCCTGCCCTATAATTGCAGTACATTTTTGCATATTGAAATCTGAGTTTGGAGCATTGCATATCCACTGCATAATACTCAATGCAGGCTACGGTAACTGCATTGACCTCTACTGGATTGATGCCTTAGAGAATTTGGTCCGATATCATTAATGCCATTATGGCACAAAGTCCATAATTCAGCAAGGTGTTTATTTTTTCTGTGGGTGAGAGCAATATCATTGAGATCAATAGGATTAATTATGAATTTGAAACTAGATTGGTGTTGATATGCAGGATTGAATTGGAACATTCATAGGACAAGAAAGCAAGAGCACCAGCATCATGGTGAGAGGTGCTCTCATGTTCAGTTCCCAAGGTATCTAATTTAAAGCATCCATCAAGCTGAAGTGTTGGCTAATGCCAAGACTTCTGTTTGGGACAGAAGAGGCACCTAAAGCTATCCCCAAGGCTGGAAGTGATGTGCAACTCTGAATCCTGCTGCTCTCTCTTATATGTCATGAATTTGTATTTCACCACCTCTCATATTTGGAGAGGTGCAAGATCAAGATTAAGCCACCTGAATTCCATGGCAATGCCCTCTTAGTCCACTACTATTGCTTGTTTATAAAAAATAATCCCCGAGCACTGCCACTTACTTCACAAAAATAAAAATATCCATGAATTGCATGTATATATATTCTGAATACATAGCATTTCAGAAAAGGAAAGAAGCTACATTTACAGCATATCTCTCTAGGCAGTGGGATGCTATATGCTCATGTGGATGTGATTGAATTTATTGTCCTAGCTCAATAACGGTCCATTTCCGATGTTCACAGATTGACTCAGTTTGTCGTGGTTTGAATGACTACAGACAAGTGCAAACCCTGCGTCCTTCCAAGTTGTCAGGGGTCTTCCCTGGTTGATGCAACTTCATGATACAGATGTTGGATACAGCAACAAGATCACAATTCTTAGACCAGAAAATGTGGCTTCAGGATATGTGAGATATTAAGTCAGGCTAAGACACTGGCCATTTAACTCCCTTATTTTTTGAAATACTGCCAAAAAAAAAGTTCTATCTAATAGCAAGATACTACCTCACAGCTACTCAAAAAATATAATTTATTTTAGGACGGTTGTTAAGCAGCTAATTGATAAAATTGTTCTTTTTGGTTTTACAGATGTTTGAAAGAATATTTTTATTCACAGAGACTGCCAGTAAAAAGTAAATTGCCAAGTAAAACCTTGATAAGATTTGCAAAAGCAGCAAGAATTAACAAAATATTTGCTATTGGCATGAGTGTCTGCAATGATAGGATCCCAAATATATGTAGGCTTTCTAGTGAAATTAACACTTGCTGTCAATAGGACTATACAAAGTAGATTTCAACATAGCTTAACCATTTTTCTTAAATTTGATTAAATCACACTTATTGTTAATACTTCTCACCAAAAAAGGCTTTATATCAAACAAAACATTCCACCTGACCTGAAATAACATTATTTTGTCAAAATTTTTCTCCCGGACCTATTTATGGATCCAAAATTTAAAGTTAAAGAAGTGAACATATTTAAAAAAAATATTGACAGTTTTCAAGACTTTTCAGCTTGAACAATTTTAACCTAAACCAATATGCCTAACCTCAAAAATACATGCATTTTGACTGTCTTCTCAAACAGATGACTGCTTCTGTAACTGTTCCTCTCACATGTCGTGGACAGGTCACAAAAGAACTTTAAGGTCTCTTTTCCGTGTGAATTTAAATTCCTGGA
>NW_008824035.1:313002-314854 GCF_000699105.1 Pygoscelis adeliae
GAAAAGACTAATGACTTTTCTCTTGCTCCACAAGGATCTAACTGTGATACGTTAATGGCCTTCATTAGATGTGTCACCTAACATCCCCCAAGCCCCATCATGTGCTTATTGTCCTCCCTTCCCACTGAGATGTTTTATCACTCTTCTAATGATGTAAAAGGAGGCACGATTCTTTAGCAGCAGCACCCGAAATGTCTGCAGTGGGATGATGAAATGTGCTGTCATCTCCCAGGTCCTGTGCAACCACCTTAACCACTGGTCTTCATGGTTTCCTGAAATCGCTCTACATTTCATGATATCTCTCTAGAAATGTGTGTGAATAGCCGGCTTTCATGCTTGAACTATGTTACGTGATTAATGCTTAATGAGTTCATTATCCTATTTAACATTTCATGGATAATTTGCAATTATTTAAAAATAAACATGTATATTCAAGGTCTGAATTAATGGAGAGAAAAAAGCAAGTGCTGAAATACATATTGATAGGGTAAGTAATTGCTTAGAACAGGAAAAATCCACTCCTCCTCTCCCACACATAACCCAAATATATCAATAGGTAGGTAGATACATGCACATGTACACACACATATGTATGTATATTACCTTGCTTTATGTCCTTCTTTAAAAGGTAGTATTGAGATAGCTCTTCCTGCTACAAGGAAATTGTGGATTCAAAAGAGATTTCTATCACCTGTTTCCTGAAATACTGAGAGCTGGTTAAGCCTTAGGTATTTTCAGCTTGAGCATTTCGATCATTTTCTCTCATAGGGAAACACAGAATATAAAAAGGAAAACTGGGATTTATTTGCCTATATTTTGTTTGAAAAGTCAGTCAGAAAGGACAGATCCTGCTCATGGGGAGGGCTCTGTTAGAAAAGAATTCAAGTACATTTGAAGTATCTCTACATCACTTAAAAGGTACTCTCTACCACAACTTTTCTCCTCTTCCACTGCTACTACTTTCATTCCTGCACTACATTGCTGTTTCTTTTGCTGTCCTTCTCTACCTTGAAAGTGGTGATCTCTACAGCACGCTGGATATAACTGATAACATTATCTCCTGGTAGACATCATATGCCAGGTAGAGATTTGTATTTAGCATACAGCACCTGAAATGAATATATGTTCAGCCTCCACTTGACAATACCCTTTAGATTACAGTTTCTTGGCTTGCTTAATGTGGTATTATGCTAGATGAGACTTGCGAATCAGAAACTCTTCTAAGATATTTGTGTCTAAATCAAAAACAATATTCACCTTAGATGAAATTCCAGTCCCCCCTAGAAACCAAGGAAATTTTGCCTTCAACTTTGCTGTGACCAGAATTTCAATCAGAGTTGTTACACAGAAAAACAATTGAATAGCTTTAGTGGTTATCATTTCAGTCAGAATCTCCTGCATTTTTATTAAATTAGTACCCAATAACAATAACTTCTGAGAGTGTTAGAGGACAACAGAAGACCAAGAGAGGAAAGGAAACCTTGAGAGGTAAACACTTTTCTTAGAGAGGCACATGCTAGCCTTTAACAATGGATATAGTTACGCCCCATCTGTGGGAACCTCAGGAGAAACAAATAATTAGTCTGCTATAATCTGTATCAAAGCAGATTTATCAAAGCAGGCAGACCAGTTATCCTCAGGGTACTCGGCCCCTGAGCTAGAAGACAGGGATGGCGAGCAGGATGAACCCCCCATAATCCAAGAGGAAGCAGTCAACGACCTGCTACGCCACCTGGATGCTCACAAGTCTATGGGGCCGGATGGGATCCACCCGAAAGTGCTGAGAGAGCTGGCGGAGGAGCCCACCAAACCACTCTCCATCATTTATCAGCAGTCCTGGTTAACGGGAGAG
>NW_008824035.1:315010-315246 GCF_000699105.1 Pygoscelis adeliae
GTGACCCGCCTAGTGGACAAGGGAAAGGCTGTGGATGTGGTCTACCTGGACTTCAGTAAGGCCTTTGACACCGTCTCCCACAGCATTCTCCTAGAGAATCTGGCAGCTCACGGCTTAGACAGGTGTACTCTGCGCTGGGTAAAAAACTGGTTGGACGGCCGGGCCCAGAGAGTTGTGGTGAATGGAGTTCAATCCAGTTGGCGGCCGGTCACGAGCGGTGTTCCCCAGGGCTCAGT
>NW_008824035.1:315975-330112 GCF_000699105.1 Pygoscelis adeliae
GTGAGGAAAAATTTCTTTACTGAAAGAGTGGTTAAATGTTGGAACAGGCTGCCCAGGGAAGTGATTGAGTCACCATCCCTGGAAGTATTTAAAAGGCGAGTAGATGAGGCGCTTAGGGACATGGTTTAGTAGGCATGGCGGTGTTGAGTTGACGGTTGGACTCGATGATCTTGGAAGTCTCTTCCAACCTTAATGATTCTATGATTCTATGATTCTAAAGCAAAATTAATGGTATCCTTTGGGGTTACATATGTCTGGGCAATTTGTGATAGTGAGAATTTATTGGAAATATGCTCTGGAACCTGCCCAGGGATAGATTAGTCCATTATAGAGCTAGACAAAGGCATCCTTATCCTCCTGCTCTAGCAGTGGATCACAGCTCACAGTCTGTGGAATTATATTTTTGTGCAGCTGGAATGAAAAAAGAATAGACCACATGCCTATGGTTAATGGTCATGTTAACAGGAGCAGTAAACCCAGGAAAAGGAACTGTATTTGACAAGCATTTTGTTCCAACAATTTTGAATGCTGTTTTGTACTCAATGGAACGTGGTATCAAAATTATAACTTGCCATATCACTTGAGGTAGTTCTGCTAGGCTAACGCAGGTATTGGAGCATAGTTTATGCATCATGAAAAGAATTACTAAGTTTTGAAAACCCATGGGAACCAGAAAAAGCATATATTGAACTTGCATGTTGAGTTTGCAATTATAGACTCAAAAACTTAGCAACAACTTAAATATCTATTTTTACTAAATCGTAGAATCGTAGAATGGTTTGGGTTGGAAGGGACCTTAAAGACAACCCAGTTCCAACCCCCCTGCCATGGACAGGGACATCTTCCACTAGACCAAGTTGCTCACAGCCCCATCCAACCTGGCCTTGAACACTTCCAGGGATGGGGCATCCACTACTTCTCTGGGCAACCTGTTCCGGTGCCTCACCACCCTCATAGTGAAGAATTTCTTCCTTATATCTAGTCTAAATCTACCCTCTTTCAGGTTAAAGCCATTACCCCTTACCCTATCACTACATGCCCTTGTAAAAAGTCCCTCTCCAGCTTTCTTGTAGGCCCCCTTGAGGTACTGGAAGGCTGCTATAAGGTCTCCCCGGAGCCTTCTCTTCTCCAGGCTGAACAACCCCAGCTCTCTCAGCCTGTCTTCATAGGAGAGGTGCTCCAGCCCTCTGAGCGTCTTCGTGGTCCTCCTCTGGACTTGCTCCGACAGGTCCATGTCCTTCTTCTGTTGGGGACCCCAGAGCTGAATGCAGTACTGCAGGCAAGGTCTCATGAGAGTGGAGTAGAAGGGGAGAATCACCTCCCTCGACCTGCTGGTCACACTTCTGATGCAGCCGAGAACACAGTTGAACTCAATAAGGCTGCAAAAGAAGGGCATGAGTTTAGTCTGGTTTCAGATATAGTATTTCTGATTTTATCACTACTACTGTAAATATTAATGGCTGGGTCAACTCTGTTTTATTGTATTTTCTATTTAGATTCATTTTATCAAGGAGAAGATGACAAAATTCCTAGCTAAGGCTCTGTCATCAACATAACATTACTAGAAAGTGTTTTGCAGAAGGAAGTAGAACTCAAATAACATTGATTGAGAGCACCTTTTGAGAGAAAACTCACAGAACAGATAAGAATTGGGCTATCCTCATTTTTATTCCTCAGGTTTTCCCATAGCTCATGTGAAGACAGGTTATCTGTTTTCAGCAGTGTGGACACACACGATGGCATGACATTGTTTGTCACAACAGACACTAATTTGTGCAATAATGTTGAAGAAGGGTGGAACAACCAATGCAGCAGATATTTCTGATCCCTGCTGACCACAGTCAGGAAACTGGATCTGCTATAATAGGGGTCATTCTGGAAAGGCAGCAATGGTAGGAAGACCCAAGAAGGGAGGGAAGGGGAAACGCAGACCAGGGTACTCCACTACTATCCTAATCTCTGTTGACTACCCTTGAGCTGTATTTTTTCTGTTTACGTCTTCTGAACAAATATCCCTCCCAAACCTGCCATAGCCAAGTTGCTCCCAGGCTGCAGTAGCACCAGAAGCTCATGGTGCAGCTGTGCAGGACTCCTGCCATGGTGAGCAAGGGGAAAGCACTGAACGCGCTTCAGATCTTCTGCAGAGCAGGAAAGAAATTCACCCCTTGCTTCAACTCAAGAAAACTCTTTGCAACTTCGCTGTCCAGAGAAGCAGTTAGCAAATATCTGCCCAAAAAGTCAGAAGAAATAAAATGCAGAATTTCAATTCTGCTAGTAAGTAAGGGAACTTGGGGGAGACAACTAGCATGTAGAAGTATTTAAAAACCGAGCACTATTTGTGCTTTTCTAAATTGCTCAGATATCACACCTGTGGCTAGGGTAAGAGAACTGAACAAAACCAGAAATCATGTTTTTCTTCATAATTCTGGATACGTTTACAATTGAAATATAGACTTATTTGACAAAACTGAGCTAAGACCTTTCACATGGTTGTAATGTATGTCAGTTAGAAATTTAGGAATGTTAGATCATCTTACAGCCACGGTATAAAATCATAGGAAGAAGACAACATTTAAACTAGATTTATCCCCTGTGGAGGACTTTGTGTGGAAATTAGAAGACGATCAGATCTCTGAATGGTAATTTAATAGCTAATTTAAAAGCCTCTCTTGCTTAAAGTATCAAGAAACCACAAGATACATCGTTATATATTATACAATGTGTATTATAACATAGGCATATGCTAGTGAAGAAAGGACTCCAAAAACACAGTTTGGGTTTCATATTAATTTAAATATGTAAGATTACCTAAAATGTCAGGTGCATTTAATCATTTTTAAAGCACAAATTAGCACAAAAGCAAACTATTGTTCTGGATTTAGGCAGATTCTACCTAATCCCAATACACCACTCTGGGAAGTAATTCTTCATTCAACATCCTGTCTATTAAATTCACCTGCAAATAAACGAGTGTTGCACTGCAGCCAGAGACTTGGCAAATTTATCCAATTTGGGACTGAAATTTCTCTGCTTTTACCTCTCTCTCTTTAATACCGAGGGCTGTGGCTTTAATACCTCCACTAATCTCAAATGCAGCATGAACTGAGCCCTGATCACTCAAGCAGGCAAGTGTCAAGGCGCCTGTAGGTCTGCACTAACACTGGTGCCTCACATTCAAGCCCAAACTGCTTCATACCTTTTTTGTCTCTGCTATTACCTTTAGGAGGTTTTGATATACTTCCTTTTATAATAATGTTCCTCATGCAGAGAGGTCAGGGAAAATCAGAACTATTAAACTGATTGCACCAAGCACAATAGAATTAAGTAGCACCCCATCAAAGTCTTGCAGGAAGAATACATTTTTCAGGTGCTCTGTGCTACATTTTAAAAGTAATTTCCTATTATTTATTAAATAATCACTAGCCATTTTTACACCATCTCCTCTTGGCTTAAAGATGGTGTAAAACTGGGAGATGGTTTTGATTGCACATTTGCACAGGGAGAATGGATTTCTTTAATGGGTGATGATGCACAGCTCCACTTTGTCTCCTGGTCGGATGGACAAGCTCTGAAGGGATTTATCCCTTCAGTGAATTTCTCACACTGAATCTTAAAGTCCTGTAGCAGTCTCTCTCCCAACAACTCTCCCTTTTGTTTGGGCAGCTATGAAAGAAGATGGGGGGAGGGGGGAGTTCTGCTTAGAAAAAGAGAGATGGGGGGGGGGGGACGGGGGGGGGGGAACAACAAAAAAAAGACCAATAAGGAGTCAGCTTCATTTCTTTTCTACCTAAATAAACTTAAAACACACATAGATTTCCCCACAGGGAAAGCTCCTGACTGATATGTTGAGTCAAGACAGCGTCAAACTCTTCGAGCTGTCACAGCATTGCAAAAGTACAGGTTCATCTGCCAAAAGCCACAAGGTTATTCTGTGACTGCTTCCAAACAAGTGTGCCAGGGATGGTTCACTGATTAATTCAATCCAGGGGCTTCTGAGACAATTTCACTGAAAATGACTGCCTTACATTTGTGCACTGACCTTCTACTTCCATGGTCTGGGGACAAATATTCCAGAAACACCTTGGAGCTGCCCCTCTGTCAGGGACACATGGATATCGGTGAGACTGGCTTGGGACTTTTCCCCTGTAGGCCGAAGTCCTCGGCTAGTGGCCAGGAAGCATGGATGAATGTCAACCATGAAGGGGGAAAAGCACATGCAGCAGGAGGCACTGCAGGTCCCAGCACAGGCAGGACCACACATGCTTGTCTTTCAGGATGGTCTAACATAGTCATCTGCTTAAAAGAGAAAAGGGCCGTGTCTTTGTATCAAGGGCTTGATCCAAAGTCCACTGAAGTGAAAGAAGGGTTCCTGAAGGTAGTCAGGCATTTTGAGTCAACTCCGAGGTGTAGAGAACAGCCATCTCTTGCCTTGATGGCTCCAGAAATTCTACTCGTTTCAGCATTGTTGCAATTTTCCTCATCAAAAAGGACCACCACCTAAGGGCTGATGTGTGACTACTTACATGAATCTTGTTATAAAAAAGATCTTATTTTAAAAACACAGTCCCTTCTGTATCTTCATACTGTAAACTAAAAATATTTGGGATCAGAACAATTCTTAGAATCAGACTCAACTTCCAGACTAAACTGGTGAACAATTGCCAATCCTGCCGGGTTTTGATTTAAAGTTAGTGTTTTACTTAAACAAGAAAAAGGTGTGGAAGTTTTATTTTCTTCCAGAAAGTGAAAAAAGCTTTTAATCAGAAAAGATAAACCAGAAATTTAGTGAATAGAAAAATAGTAGTTTGACAAAAGACAAAAAGAACCAAAATAATTTCCTTGAGGAAAACATATAAATTTCATGAAGCATTTAATGGCATTCAAACAGCATGCAGTAACTACCTAATTCATAGAATAGTTTGGGTTGCAAGGGACCTCTAAAGGACATCTAGTCCAACCCCCCTGCCGTGGGCAGGGACATCTTCAACTAGATCAGCTTGCTCAGAGCCCCATCCAATCTGACCTTGAATGCTTCCAGGGATGGGGCATCCACCACCTCTCTGGGCAACCTGTGCCAGTGTTTCACCACCCCCAGCGTAAAAAATTTCTTCCTTATATCTAGTCTAAACCTGCCCCCCTTTAGTTTAAAGCCATTCCCCCTTGTCCTGTCTCAACAGGCCTTGCTCAAATGTTTGCTGCCATCTTTTTTATAAGCCCCCTTTAAGTACTGATAGGCTGCAAGAAGGTCTCCCCGAAGCCGCCTCTTCTCTAGGCTGAACAACCCCAACTCTCTCAGCCTTTCTTCATAGGAGAGGTGTTCCATCCCCCTGATCATTTTTGTGACCTCCTCTGGACCCGCTCCAACAGGTCCACATCTTTCTTCTGCTGAGGGCTCCAGAGCTGTACGCAGTACTCCAGGTGGGGTCTGAAGTCTTTTTTCAGTGGCGCTGGTTGTTGTATGGGGGGCAGATCGGGCTGCATTACTTGGCTCCATCGCTTCTCCTGGTGTGACAGGACTTTCCTCTTCGGCCTGCAGAGCGGTGAAGCGGTTCTGCAAGGGCACCTCAGGCTTCAGGGGAAGTCTCTTCCTCCTGCTGGTCCTTGCCTTTGTAACCATCCATTGTTCTGCATTATTGCCCCCCCCTCCCCCCCCCCCCCCCCCCCCCGGGGGGAGTTATTGGTTGTTTGGCCATGGGCCAATAATTGTTGTGGCCTTTCAATAAGAAACAAAGAATAATAAATGCCTGTATTTTCTTATATAAAAAATATCTCCCGCCGTTTTAAGGGGCAATTTCTCAATTGCAGCTGAAATCTAAAATTATCAGTTTGATCAATGGTCTAGGTAGATGAAAAATCTGGTCAACCCATTAAATAAGAAAGTTAATAAGAAGAGAGAACCATCTCACAGTTCATGAAATAGTACAGCAAAGTATAATTTTTCAAGTCCTAGTAATTATGTTGGCTATCACACCATTACTGATATAATGTGAAGCTAATAAGCCAAGTAATTAGAATGCACTAGGTCAGAGTTTTCACCTTAATATGTGAAGGGTAAATGAGAATGAGGCACTATAATATTTAGCATATGGCTAAAACAGTACAAAAGCAATGGAACTAAAAGGTTACTTTTTAGATGGAAAATGTTCGTTGAGTTGAAAGTTGTTTGTATTGACTTACATGCTGGGCCTAATGAAGGTCGTTATGGGGATTTAATTGTGTTACAGATGTATCAGAGAGGTCTGACTAGCTGAGTTTCTCCTCTGTGAACAACTTGCTGCATTCTGCTGTTGTTGCCCAAGTTCTCAGAGGCTGAATTGCCTTTCTCACTTACAAGCCACTTACAAATTGAATGCAGCACTACAAAAGATTGTCTAACATAAAAGACCCAAATTAGTCCATACCTCAGAAAAAGTAGTGTGATATTCCTGAAAAGTGGGGGGAAAATACTTCCTTTCCTGATGTTTCAGTTCACAACATTGCCAGACCTAATTCTGTTATTTTATGTTCACACTGTGAGACTATTCAGCTGTTTTTGAAAGAAAGCTGAGTACAGACCTCGGAGTCCACAAGTTTAGCAGAAAATAGTTGGATGCACTCCCCAGCACCAAGGTTATTCACTCTCAGCTGTTTACAGGCACAAACTACCAGAGCACCTTTCTCCTCAGCCACAAATATAGCAAACAGTGGACATACGGTTTCAAAAGGTGCTTCACTTTCAGTCCTTGAGGAGACAGAACGATAAATTCCAAACAAATATGTAAAATCTAGGGATTAAAAAAAAAAAGTTATTAAAAGAACAAGCTGGGAAGAGGTCTCAACTTTGCAGTGATAAGTCATGCAAGATATCTATCCTACACCACCACAGTTTACAGTGAGGGGGCTTAAAGAGAAAATTAAGCTGTTTACTGCATTTGTTATGGGGCACAATGATGCCTCACGTTTGTCTGTGACGCCTTGGGCTGCCAGGTGTGATGAAATAGAAAGTGCCATCCAAAAGAGAGTTGAAACCTTTGCTTGACTCTGCTTTGCAGTGAAGTCTCTCTTTTTGATCCCCATTTGTCAGTATCAAAGAAAAATGGAGATCACGAAATCGGTCTGCAGCAAATGAGTGGAGAAATGCACAGAGTGAATGAAAGTAGTCAATGGGAGAAGTCATTTGAATTCTTCTGGCAAAGCCACACGAAAAAAAGACTGCCTCCCAGCAGGTTTTGAATTAAAAAGGTGCCTTTGAAATTTCAGACTCTCTTCAGCGTGCATGTTGTAAGCAATACAAAACGCTAAAAACATTAAGAGCTCTGAGGAATGCATATTCCTACGCTTCGCTGCGCAGCCTTGCTTTGAAGGGTGGGTATGTGAAGTCCTGAAAAGTGACTGCAGAAACTGAAAGGGAAAATCACTCTGGTGGGACAGAGTTTACAGAAAACTTGATCAACACTGAAGACATCGGCATTGTCACATGGGTCTCTGTCTGAGGACCTGATCCTGATGAGAATGGGAGTGAAAGTCTGCCTTCATCCTGTATCCACATTACGATGGATGGTGCATGAAAGGTTCATTTAGGGAAAGGGCTTATCCTCTGCAAGGAAACTATTTTAACAAATGTTCTTCAAGTCCAGTCATATAAGAAAAATACAATTTAGATGGAAATCGGAGCATGTCCAGCAAACAAATAGTAATAAAACAGTCAAATTAATCACTCCAACTTCTCTTTCTAAGGAACTGGTATGAAGTCTAACTGTAAGGTGGGCATGACATTTATGATGTGTCTCAAACGTAATGAAAAAATGAACTATTCTAACCTTAACAAGTTTCATAGACCAAAATTCTCCTATTCAGATTTTAGCTAAACTAGCCACTTTAGATAGAAAACTATAGATGGAAATAGAGACTAAGTCCTTGACATAAACCTCATTCATACTGGTTTTATATAGCTATTATGTAGAGAGCATTTAGGGAGTAGGGCTTGACCTGACTTCCACAACCTCTATTACATGGACTTTCTGGAAGCAGGAGAGGGTGCTAGAGGATGTGGGAACTCATGGTTTTCCAAACCTCAAAGGAAGAAATTTTAAGGAAAAGAAATTATCTTCTCATGGCAGCAGCACTACCACCCTCGACACATTTTTGCTCACAATCTGCCTGAGAGCAGAAGTTGGCTGAGCAGCACAAGCAGCAGACAAGGAATGAGGACAGCAAAGGGTAGCCCCCACCAGACTCCCACCCACAGATCTGGAAGTTTGCGCTCGCAGTCCAGAAGGCCAACCGTATCCTGGGCTGCATCAAAAGAAGCATGGCCAGCAGGTCGAGGGAGGGGATTCTGCCCCTCTACTCTGCTCTGGGGAGACCCCACCTGGAGTACTGCATCCAGCTCTGGAGCCCTCAGCAGAAGAAAGACACGGACCTGTTGGAGCGGGTCCAGAAGAGGGCCACAAAAATGGTCAGGGGGATGGAACACCTCTCCTATGAAGAAAGGCTGAGAGTGTTGGGGTTGTTCAGCCTAGAGAAGAGGAGGCTTCGGGGAGACCTTCTTGCAGCCTATCAGTACTTAAAGGGGGCTTATAAAAAAGATGGTGGCAAACTTTTGAGCAGGGCCTGTTGCGACAAGACAAGGGGGAATGGCTTTAAACTAAAGGGGGGCAGGTTTAGACTAGATATAAGGAAGAAATTTTTTACGCTGGGGGTGGTGAAACACTGGCACAGGTTGCCCAGAGAGGTGGTGGATGCCCCATCCCTGGAAGCATTCAAGGTCAGATTGGATGGGGCTCTGAGCAAGCTGATCTAGTTGAAGATGTCCCTGCCTACGGCAGGGGGGGTGGGCTAGATGTCCTTTAGAGATCCCTTCCAACCCAAACTATTCTATGATTCTGTAAGTTGGGCAACAGTGGTGGAGCAGCAGGTCTTGCAGCAAGGTCTGTGCCTCACCAGTGCTGTGCAAGGGGAACATGCCACAGTCCCAAACAAACCTCTTAGTGACTTTCTTCAGGAGCCACTCACTCCTTCTTTGGCTCCAGTCAAGAACTAATGCGTGGGAAGCTGCACACCAAAGCAGGTCTTCTTGGCACCAGCAGGTTTTGCTTCTACTTGTTTAGATCCTGCTACATAAAATGTCAATGAAGTGAATATAAATGAGCATAAAAATAACTTATCATTGCCAGACTATACTCTCAAATTATACTTCCTCAATAATTGCTTGACTGATGCATCTAAGCATATATCTTTCATATCCATACTAATTAATGAGTTGGTACCTCAAGAGATTAAAAAATATGCCTTTTCCTTCCCTGGAAATGATGTGTAAGACTCCAGAGTATTTCCATGTAAAATTCCATCTAATATTTATATTTCATTAAAATATACTTTTTTTACTTTGGTAGCTATCCTTTAACTCCCACAGGTCTTAACTATGTTCACAAAAGGGCATGAATAATTCATGATATCATTTATGCAGTTAATTTCACTATTGTTTTTTCTGTTGCATGCACTGTCCACAAAGCAAGCGTGGACTTTTCAGGTGCACTTCTTCCCAAGTACAAATTTTTCTTTTCAGTGAGCAGTGTTTAGCCTGCAAGAAAGAGGCTAAGGGAGCTTCAAGGAGGAGTTGTTGCACTTTTTTTGCTAATCGTTTCAGGAGACAACACAGAAACTCGGACTTTTGAATGATGGAGATCAGCAAGCTTCTGTCTTCCTATTGCCTCTCCAAAGAACTTCGTGATAAGATGCTCAGACATCCATTTTCTATTTTCTTTCACTCAGTGAGATGTTTCAAGCCAATAAAGGACTGAAAAGCACTCAGATTTCATCTATTCATCCACTCCTTTCCCCCCTGCCACCCCATGCCCCATGTATATCAGAAGGAGGAAAAGTGACGCAGAATATAATACTGAAGCTGTTTTAAACCTTGCCCTTCTAGTCCAGAGTAAAGCTAATTTTCATCAAATTACAAGTCTCTGTCACAGATGCAGGTGTGAATGTCACCAAAAGACATGCATTGTCAGTTTTTATTTCATCATGCACTGAAACCAGGAGGTAATTATTCATGTTTAATATCTGAACTTTAAATAGCTTTAAAGATGTTGAAGTAGGTGTCCACTTAAATAAAAAAGTGGAAATAAAGTTTAAAATTCCAGTAGGTTTCAGAGGATAAGACAAGGGGAAATATCACTCTAATAAAGACCTGCTGTAAAATGGAAAAGTAATTTTTTGTTTTAAATCTCTTCAGGTGTTCAGCAGAGCTCACCTTTGCTTGGTTCTTTCAAAAAATTATGATCAGTGCCTAAACCACAGAGAAGATTGCTGCCTAAATCATGGAGATATATGTTGTCTTAAAACAATAAATGAGCATCAGTGCCCAATTTTATTTTAATTTTCAAGAAGGAGATGGGCAATGGATAACTGCAAAAAGCAAAAGGAATAGGTAGATCGCCTTTATTTATTTCACAGTGCACAAGAAACATAGAAATAGTTTTAAAAAATTTGCATGTTGCAAGTCTCCATTGGAAAAAAGTCAGACCCACTAATATTGCTTTGGGGTTTTTTTGTTTTTGTGGGTTTTTTTAATGAGTCTAACAGGTTTCTTTTTTGATTGAATGTAGCAGGGATGGAGCTCTAGAGGAGCAGGAGCTCATGGCCCTGTAGTTGAAGGCACACTTTGCTGATGCTTCTCTGAACCCCTCGAGACTGCCGAAGCAGAATAGAAATCTCCTAGGACAAGCCTTCCTGCGGGCTTGTTTTTTGAAAAAGTTTCTTTTTCAAGTCCTAAAGAAAACTGAGAAGAACAGAAGCTGCAGCAAAATGAAGAGCTGTCTGAAGCATTACCAGTATTGTTTCTGTGATATTGTGGTCTAGTTCCAGTCAGTGTGTGATTGTTGTCAGGAGCAGGGACTCAGCCACCCCCTACTGTGCTGCCACTTTTGCTATGGGACCTGGATCAATGGTGAGGGCACTAAACAGGTCAGGATGGAGCTGGCTCCCTCTCTGTTCTGGAAATCACTGAAGTAAATGTTCCTGCACTAAGAAAAAGTGTTGAAACCTCTGGAGTCAATAGAGAAAAGTCTTATTGCTGCCACTAATTTTTATTTAAAATTTTATTACCACAGCTCAGATGAAAGCTAGAAGCTTGACTATGTGCAGGCTGTAAACCCGTGACAGCTGATCATCAGCCAAGCCTAAACCATGACTTTCAAAATGACAGGTGGGAAGAGGCTTACAAAACTTGACCTGTCTTAAGCACATCAGCATGTGACACCAGATCCAGCTTAATAAATACTCTTTACTGTGAACACATGCAAAGGGGCTGTTCAAATATAAGAAGTTGCCATATGGCATAGCCAGTGCACCTGTAGTGTTGCAAGGAATGATGGATCGTGTGCTCTAGCAGTTAAATGGTGTCATCTGTTATTTGGATGAGAGCGGGAGAGACCAATTTATAAGCTAGGTAACACATCTCCTCAAAAGGTTTTAAATAATACACCAAGATCTGGAAAAACCAGCCGACGAGCTGATCCCTCGCTGTGATGCTGCAGAACTGCATGGTCTGTTCAGGGCACAGAGCAATGCGGAGCGGCAACCTCCAAAACCAAGGGGGATAAATGCTGCACGGTGTGGAGTCGCCCCCTCGGCAGGAGGAGGGAGGTCCTGCAGCTGCATCCCTCCCAGGACGCGGACAGGCTGGCAGGAATAGGTGGTGCTAACTTGTATGGTGTGGATGAAGGAGAACCCATTTCTGTCCCAGTGAAATGATATCTGGAGACATCCTGGACTATTTCAGGGCTGAGGTCAGTTTTGGCAATGCCATATTACCATAGGGGATTCCAAATTCCTCACCTCAGAGAGCTGAAGGACAGGGAGGACAGAAAAACAGATTTAGATTGACCAAGGAAATCAGTCGTCAAATGCCAATGGGCCTTGTTTCACAGAGCACTTTACAGCAGACCTCCATAACCTCTGACGAGGACCCTTTACGCAGGAGAGAGGGGACCGGTCAGGCTGCACATAGGCAGAGGGAGGATTTATTTCCACCACATTTTCAAAGTAGCTGAGAAACGAGATCTCAGAGAGCAGATGAAGCATTAGGCATTTGGCGTGGGATAGCGGACGCGTTGGGACGGTTCACTGGCCATGGTCACAAGCTGGCTGCTGATCACAGGCCAGTGAATGAACAGCTTAAGGGGTGGGCAAGAGGCAGCTTTTGTGGTCCCTTGTCTTTGGCAGTCTGGCATTCGTGCACACAGCAGCTAAAGGCAAACAGAGAGTACGATGCACTATGTCATGCCCCTTGCTGCAGTTGTGGCCTTCACCAGCATTGCAATCTACGCTGGGCTGATCTTCAGCCCTGAGTGCCGGGTTAGTGCCTTAGCTGGAAGATATGTCTTGCAGTGCACGTGTCAAATAATCCTGCTGCTGAGATTACTGAGGCGTTACGAACTATTTCTGCTGGAGAGTAGTTCTTTGGTGGAGGAGTTCCTGGGAGCAGTCTTCACTCTGCCTCCCTGGGAAACTGCTCGCCAAAATAAAATTGCTGGGTTTAGCTGTGAGATGTCAAAATGAGTTAGTCAATTGCTGTGCATCAACAGATAAATGGACATTACTGTAAAAAAAAGGAGGAACCTGCACTACTGACTGCATTTTTATAGTTCACTACTGTCTTTTTGGTTTAAACCACACAAGCTACGTGAAATGCTCCAGTACCATGTGTTCAAATATTGTTCCGTGATCAAAGCACAAATTTTTGGCATTTTTATCCTTGCAGAATGCTCTTCCCTGAATAAGCCATTTTGTAGCATGAGTAAAAGCGAGTAGCAGAATCTGTCTCTCTGATTTCCCTTGACCAGAATACACAAGAGAAACAAATGGAAAACAACACAGAGCAAAATACCTGTAAAAATATATCCTACTTAGTATGGGAGCATTCACATGAAATTACAAAGAAGGAGAAACTGAACTAGCAGAATTGTCAGGTAGAATGGTTCCATGATTGAAGAAAAATATTAGTGAAGTAAGTACAAAATAAAGATTCAGCAAATAGAAAAAACAGGCAACAATATCATAGGTGGCTGGCAGCAAGCTGAGCCTCACCACTTAAGGTAATCTGAGAAGAAGAGAGGGCATTTCCTGCATGTCAGGAGATAGTTCCTGCTGTGGGATCTGTTCAGCTGAGGATGTTTATTGATAGCTGCCAAAGTACAGGACAAAATAAACTGGCTTGACAAAAGGGTTTCCAGGTGACATCGTATCTCTGCAAAGAGGCAGGCAAAGTCCTAAGAAATCAAACATAGCCACATTCAGGCAGGGCAGCAAGCACAGGTTTCTGGGGCAACAAGGTTCTGCTGACACACAAAAGCACCAAGCAGCAGCAGCAAACCTTCATGAATCAGAAAAAAGGTACAGCAGGTCCACTTATTGGAAGCAACAATTTCTTTGGAAATGGCTATGGATATGCAAACACAAAAACCCTAGAGACATGGTTGAACTCATTGGGATGCGTTAATCAATAGTGTGGGAAGCTGGGAAGGCTTTTAGGGGGCAATTGGATTTCCCAGCTCCTGTTTGATACATTGCCAGAGGAGTAAGTCAACAGAGATGGAGCTTTTTGACAGGTTATCTCCATCGCCTATGCGCTGCTGCCTGACCTCTGCCTCTGTGCAAGGACACCCCACCTGGCAGAAGCTGGACAGTTGGAAGGTTTGTAGAGGTAGATGGGATGACATCTAATTGCAGCGATGGCAGAGTCAATACAGGTATGCACAACGTGTTTGCCTGTGTAGTCACATCAGCGTTCCCAGGCATCCTCATCAGAGCTATCTCCAGAGATTATGCTTTTAGCAGGAATAAATGGGTGCTAGCGAGAACATGAGCGATTAAAGACTTCACCCCCGTTCTAAGGCTTCACAGCTCTGACTTACATTTGTCTCCTTTTGACATGCTCTGAAGGCTCCTGCTCCATGGAGATTGCAGACTTTGGGCTATTAGTCACAGCCATTAGAGGTTAGATTTGTCCTCCAGTCATTAGTAAGAGCAAACACCTCCTTTTAGTTGAAAAAGACACTGTCAACTGATCAGTTTGCAGGCAAACAGCAAGGAAAGGGCTGGCACAAGTCAGGCTGAGGGCTGTAATTGCCTGAGACGTTTTGTTTGTGTC
>NW_008824035.1:330233-338660 GCF_000699105.1 Pygoscelis adeliae
GCCCCATCTCCCCCCTGCTTTTTCCAGATTTTGTTCTTTCCTTTTGTGTTGTGGAAGGCCCAAAAATACAGCAGGGGAAACTGAGCAACCACCAGTTTTCATGGCAAAGCTACTCAACAGAAGTGCTGTCAAATCACAAAGGGAAAAGTAGGGCATATTCCCTTTCATCTTTCTATAAGATGAAATATTTTATAAGCTGAATTATGAATAAGAACGATGAGTAAAACAACTGTGATTTTTAAATCAATCCTAACAGTAATAGGATTTATTTTCCTCCTTTCATGTGGATTAATTTTTATTCTGATAACCTTTTAAGCACGAGACTATAAGCTTGCTCCTGGTTTTCGCCTGCTTGGCGGAGGGAGGAGGGGTAAGGAGAAGAGTGGGCTGGAGCGGGCCCCTGCACTGGTCTTCGAAAACATCCTTTCATGTCACAGCAGCTCTTTCAAGCATCCAAAAGATGTCATGCACAAAGTCAGGATGCAATTAAAACCCTGTGAAGCTCTTTTGTGAAATCTCACCCATCTCAGATTAGACAATAGCTAAAATGTTCACTTGGGAGATTCACATTTAAGTTTCCTTTTAGAAGCAAAATGGAGACTTGAATAGAGTGGGGAGGATTCCCATGTGCCCCATGAACATCTGAACCACCAATTATCCTCTCTTTTTTCTGATCAGAAATTTTGGCTTGGATCCAAGAAAAACCATCCTTCAAAACTGATGTGTGTGTTCCCACAAGAATTTCTGGTGGTGATGAATTAACTTTTTCTGAAAACACCCAGCCACATCTGCATATTCTGAATTATGTGGTTGTTTTCTAATCGGGACAAGCATTTTACAGTGTTTGTGATGTACAGATCAACATTTTCTTCTTCTTGTCCATTTTCTGACTGGTTTCACCCATTCATTTCTTATTTTGTTTCAGAATGAAAAAAAAAAGTGGAGATGTGCTAAATTTCTGCATTTTCAGATTATTCAAAGTAATGCCCTATATAAACAGCACTAGTGTGGTGGGGGCCAGGTTGAGACCCCATGGTGGGTACATTCAGGCTGGCCGTGAGCCCCAGCCCAGGCCACTCAGGGGGGTCTGTGGTTTCCTTCACACAGGGAGCGAGAGGCAGAGGAAATACCTGGGCTCACTTCCATCGTCCCCAGTGGGATTTTGTCCAAGCAGTGATGGTGCAAAAGACGTGGTAAGACTTATTTCTAGATAACAGTGACATGGTTTATAAAAAGGTGGAATAATGGCAGAATTGAAATATGGTCTTCAAACCTCTCAATGGCCCTCAAAGTAGATACATGAAAATAGCATATTATGGTGTAAGTTTGTCTCTGGACCAAATTCTATGAAGTCCATCATAAATATAGTTTATAAAATTTATTTCTCTTGTTAATTAAGAGGCACATACTTAGATTCTGTGTGGTTTATCAGGAGAAGATCAGAATAGCTCTGAACAGCTGTTGGTGTTATATACATTGGTTTTTGCCAAATCTTCTATCAGCAAGTGGTTGATACCGGGACAAATGAATCATTCTTCACTGAAGATCTCAAAAATATTTGTAACTTCATTGGGATAAGAACCTGGTCTCTACAATACTCTCTTCTTTATAAGCACAAGTATAAAAATACTGTATTTTCGTATACTAATTTAATTCTTGTAATATTCAGAGATATTGAGCAAGGGCATAAGTGGCCACTAAAGGTCAATCCCTGCACCAAAGAACTTACATCTTTATTAACCTTACTTATATAATCATTCACTATTATTATTATTTTGAGCAGTTAATATGCATGCCAGGCAAAACTGTAATGTTTCCAGAATTTTTTAAAGTGTGAAGAGATTTTTTCCTGGATTTTTTATTCAGAATATTCTGTTCAATCTTCAGAACAATCAAGATGCCTTGAATAGTTATTTGTTTAGCAAATATGAGTTATTTTCTTTAGTAAGGAGATACAGCCAATATCCATGCAGATCATTCTCATCCCTAAGAGTAAGAAATGCACTACTTATTATTTTGATGGTGCATAAAATGTACTCTGTCTGCATTCATGAATTAAATACAAATTATTTATTGTTAAATAGTAGAAGATATAAGTTATATTAGAAATGGAGTTTTAGAGATGCATGCCAAATGTCAAAGGATTTGTCTAAATAATATAAATGTTGAAATTATGCAACTTAGAATTGTTGGCTTTCTAACAAAAGAAGAAGGCTTTAGCTGCAGGAATTGTAATTGCCTAATACGAACAACCTTGAAATAAAATAACTCCATGTGGAAAGCTTATACGAAGGTTTTCAGGCAGTGCCATGTAGTAGGAAAATCATTGGTTTTGCTATCACTCTAAAAGTTCCTTCTCTGTTCCCAGAGAGACCGTACCTCACTAATATTTCCTTTTATTTTCTCCTCAACTTTCCAAACTTTACATTAGCGACCTCTAAAAACTAGTGAGAAACAAAACCTTTTTTATGTTGCAATTAATAGATCTGCAGCGGGCTGCTGCAGCTCCAAAGCCGTCATGGACAGGTTAATGTCTTCACCAGTGGCATCGAGGTCTTGCAAACCAAAGGAGGAGCAGATGCAGCCCACAGGGGGAATTGTTTCTAATGGGCAGTGAAGAAGAACTGGGGAGGACCTGGGTTTGGGAGAAAATGAGCCTAGTATCCCATGGCACCAGGCTTGGTGGCCCATCAACTCCTCTTGTACACAACTTCATACACACACTCCCTCCCTGGGTCCCCTTTCAGCCTGAATTGTCGAAGCCTGGGATAATTCACATGCTTGCCCATTTTTGCCAAAAGGAGAGTAATCACATGGACTATTTCCTCTATAAACACTTCAGAAAGTAACCATCATCTGCCTTTCAGACTTCAAGGTTTAAAACTTTCAGACACCTGCTTGTTGCAGGTGCTAAAAAAAAGGGCCAGAAATAACACCAGGACTGTAGTAAGTAGAAGAAGCTAGAAGTCCGCCAGGTTTGGGCAGGCTCTGTTGACAAATCTCCAGTAAGTTTTACACCTGAGAAGAGGAACTGCCATTCCCCACATCTAAGACTATCAAACTCAAGCTACTCAAGCTACTCAAGCTGGTGGCAGCATGTCTATCGTATGTCCTCGCAGTCCTACCTCTGACAGAGGTGAGTCCTGTAATCCTGCCCATGATGAGTCTAGTTTTGGATCAAGCTTAAGTTATGAGGAATTGCAGTAATCAGGTATATAAAGTAAGAGGTATTGAACAACGAAGGGGCAGAAGCATGCGCGCACATGGATGTACACAGAAAGTAGAGTTTTTTCAGTGTGACTCAGAATAGACTGTCACTGGGGTCAAGAAATAAATAGGAGATGAGAAAACCATATGCCATGTAATGGCTTCAGCATTCAAGGTTGGGTTTTTCAAGTCACTATTCTCAGGATCATTAAAGATCAAAAGTAAATTTATTCATGTCGTTCTATCTTGTATAGTCTATCACTTCCATATTTAAACAGTGACTCCCATATATGTGTTTGTGTTTACTAGAAACGGAGGTGACTAGCAGAAATCTGATAGTCTTTTTTATTATTAGGGCTTCTTGAAGTTTAAACTTCTAAATCATATGCAAAAAATATTAAAATAATACTATCAAAGGCTCCATCTTTCGGAGATTCGGTTCATAAATATGCACTTTGATGGAGGAAATGCAGACCCTTTTATGCAGTATGAATGTCATCAAGGAGATATTCTCATGCTAATTATTACAGACAATTCATGGCTGAACAGCTCTCAGATAATGTAAGAAACAGTGGGGGCTTATTTCCACATTCTTCTATTCTTCTGCTAAAGCTCCTGTTAACCACTTTTTCACTAGCTTTGCTATTTCATTTGCAGCTTGCAATCTCCAGGGAGAGGGAGTCTGTAGTTTGGAAATAGTTGTCGGGGATGGTGCAAGGCCCTGACGGCCCTGAGCAGCCCCAACTGGGGCCCCCACAGACCCACCCCTGGGCTGGGATCCCCATTTCAGCCCAGCCCAAGGCACCGCCCAGCCCTTCCCCAGTCATCTGAGGATGCAAGGCTTTCTGCAACACCCCCACGTGTGCTGCTCCCTTGCAAGTGGTAGGTGCACATACTGTATGTGCCTTTCTATTTAGACCAGATGATAATTATGTTAGAGGAGTAATACATCTCAGCCTATGGTGATATCCACTGTAAGCAACAGCTACTGTCAGTGAGAACACGAAATAACAGGTTTTTGGCATGAGGTGGATGCAAGAAATGCGTATGCATGGTAAAATTGGAGGATTAGATTGTGATGACCCAACTTATTTTCATGACCTGTTGGCATCTCTGCACCATCAATGCGGGAAAATCCCAGCAGCCTGCAAAGAAACTGAGAAAAACATCAGGCCCTCGCTGAACACTGAATTTTATGCTCTTAGCAGTAGTTGTGGGCATCTCGAGCTGGAAAAGATGTAGAAAATAAACAAGTGAGGAAAAACAGCTTAAGGCAGAACAAGTCTAATATGGTTTTCCTTTTACATTGGGGCAGGGGAGAGAAGTGTGTGCCAAATTTAAAGTTGACTGCTGATGGCCATTACTTATGTAAGTAACTTTGGCTTGCCAGCCCAGTGCACAAGGCTGACTGACCTTGGCAGCCGTATGTCGGTATTATTCTCCCACAAATCCAGTATTCTTTGGCAGTTTCTGCAGCATGCTGAACAGAGGCAGGCTTGTCAGTTTGTAGAGTACATTATTCCTATTTTTTGCCCTTTTCTTTCAAGAAGCGAGGGAAAGCTAATGCTGGATGCTGTGTCTGTTTTAAGGGATGTTAAAGCAGGGAGGAATCTTGCAATTTGCCGTACTGAGAGAGCAGTTGTGGAGCTGGGTAGCATATAGAAAATGTTGTATAGAAAAACAATCACTTGAAATGCATGCTGGAATAAATGAATGTAGGTAGTAAAGGGGGAATAACTGAGGCTGAGCATCCTGACAAGGTTGTGTTGTTTGCATTTCCTCCGGGTGGGTGCAGAGTCTACTGTCTGTGCCATTTTGCTGTCAGTACAGATCCTAAACAGGACTCAAGGAGAAGAGCTGAAATGTTCGTAAGTGTGAACCAGAAAATGTCAGGCTTCCAGGTCAGGGAACTTGCAGAAAAATAAATGGGGGGGAAAAAGTCCCCTTTTGTCTGCAGAAGGGCATCTGCAATAACTGGCATCTTAACCAGGGATTAATTATAGCGGCACAACACTGAATGACGGTGAGGTCTGTCAGGATTTTGCCACCCTGGGTCTGAAGCACTACAAAGCTGGTAGAATCCCATTTTTTGGATCAGATCATAGCTGGGTTTCAGCGCATGTCCCATTCTGGGAAACCTGCACCCCAGGACACAGGTATTCCCCTGTAGCCCTTACAGAGGACCTGGGCTCTCTGAAGCTGTCCAGAGGTGAGAGTCGCCCAGCTGTGCTCCAAATTTGTTTTTCATTTGGATGAATCCCAAATCAGAAAATAAGCAGGGTAACCTGAAAAGCTCAGGTGGAGGTTTGCCAGATTGATTTCATGAGCTTCTTACAAGCCATCTTGGAAAAATACATGAGACAGTGTTGCGGTGGCTGGGTCCCAGCGTGGTGGCTAGCATGGCAATGCAATATACTGATTTTCCTCCTGACACCCAGAGGCACCTGGCTGCCATCTCCTCACCCTGCACTGGCAGGCTCATCGGTCAGGGCTTTCAGCTGTTGCTACAGGAAAGACTGTCTACCTACTCACTCCCTTTAGCCTGAATACAAATCACTTTTAGCTAAATCAGTAGTTAAGTCTGAGTCTAAGCCACTAATACTGGCTTAGACTAATACTGTTTGTGTCTGGTTTATGCTTTATACATCCAAATGAAAAACAAAATATGAGTTTGCCCACTCTTGCTCTTTCCATCTGCTGCCAGGGTCCTTGAGCATCGTGTGGCCAAGTCACATAACAGACATACAGGGTACAAGGCGGGTGGGGTGGGGGGTGTGTATATGTAAAAAAAATTAAACAGCTTCCCTGGGACAGGGAAAGAAGACTACCTGATGTTCAAATTTGTGTAATTGCAGGTACACTTCAGGCATGAACAAGATATTTTTTATTTAAAGCAGGTCAATTTCATTTAAATGTGGATAAAAATCTCTCTATGCCATACCTTTCATCTTTGTTCAAAAAATATGTATTTTTAACCATCCCTCTTTCTATGTCTAATAGTGACTCAAGTGTCTAATTCTGTACGGATGAATTTTTAATTTGCAGTGTGATCCTGCTATTGTTGCAGGTTCATCCATCCCTTAGGTGTCTTGGATGTACCTGCATGAAGGATCAGACCTGCCTTTTGTAAGCTAATCTTGTAGCTGTCATAGTATTATAGTGGGTATATCCAAGACTTTCCGAATACAAACGCTGTATAACCAAGCTGGTCCCCTCAGTTTTCTCATCACTTTTGAACCTTTCAGCTGTCAGCCCTTCTTTGTCAAAAGAAAACCTTTAATGTAGGCCACTCCCGAGACACAAATCAGGCTTATTTGTCTTCACTACTCATATAAATATTTAGGGTTTGGGTTTTGGGTTTGGTTTTATTTTTGCTGTTTTTCTGCTGGTGGAATGGGCTCTGATTTTACTTTTTCACCCAGCTATAGTGTAAGTGCTAAAAGAAGAAGGCAACATGGGATAGTAAAGGAGAATTTTATGTCCACGTCCTTCCAGACTGTGATCCTGCCAGCAGGCCCCCAGGGAAAGATCTTCCAGCAGCACCCTGGAGAAGCAAGAGCTTGCTGAGACCCACTAGCAGAACTAGAGCTGCAGGGCTTGACCTCGCTATCTGAACAAAAGTGGCTAAGGGAGAGCACACAACTGTACTTACTCAAAGTTAGAAGTAATTCTCTGCGTTTTTATGGCAATCGTAAAGGGGTGCCACATGAGAGGATGTCATAATCTTCCTTCCTTTTAAAGTAAAACTTTTTAATTTTCTTTTTTTTTTTAATTATATATTGTGCTTTTCTTTCGGCACTCTATAAGCTTCTACTTCTTTTGTATCTTAATAAGGAAAGCAAAGCTGAAGTGAAGTTTTCAATATATTAAATCAGAAACCTAGACTGGAATGAAAGATAAGAATCCAATAACACCAAAAAGACACATAGAATAGAATTGGTTATAAATGATTTATGCACCAGGATTAGGAGGTTAAAAAGGCAAAAACTTTAATGTTCGCTCATGCAAGAATGTCAAATCACTGGCCTAAATACGGAATTTGACAGGAATAAGATTTTAAAAGTGGGCATTTTCAGGTAGCGCTATCTGCCGTAATAAATAGAGGTCATAAAACTTTGATCTAAGTATATTCCTGGGATGTTAATGGCTAAGATGGTCACTCATCTGAACTTTGAAAATGTATTTTATAACCTGTTTTAATAAACAGCTATTAATACAAGGCATATTTATATACCTCAGTAAGACTATGCTTCCTAGACTTGCTTTCCTTATCTGTATCTCTGCAGTCCTTGTCTAATGGCAGACGGTGCCAGTCTTCTGAAGGATTTGCTGCAGGGATAAACCTCATTTACTTTCCACCTCGTCTAGAGCGAAAAGCATGCAATTGCCTTTGGAAGTTTGGTGAGAGAGGAATTTCAAAGTGCTAATGAAGGACACCTGTCCCTGAGTTACTTGGGATGGAACTTTTCATTCAGGATAGCACATGGGATATGACAGGAAAGCAGAGTTATTTAACTTACCAGAAAATTAAGTCTTCTCCCCGCTAGCATGCTTTATGTTTATTTTGAACACTGAAGAGCTGAACAACATCAAGCCTAGCTGTAGACAGATGAAAAAATAACTGAAGGACCTGTTCTTCCCACAAAATCTACTTTCTGAATCAGAAGATTTGAGATGAGAATAAAAAACTATGTTACAGCAAGCACGGCATGGCGGGTACTTTAGATCGCTGCTTAAAATCCCTTGTTACTGTTTCTATATATCAGGTCAGACTATAAATCTAAAGGGAATTACTATATAATTTTCACTTGAGCCTCTCAGAAAAATGGCTGAAGCTTGGTGGTCTCTTTTCAGAAAACGGTGATATGAAGCAGCCACAGCTTAGGAGCTTTAGCAATGGTGCAAGCCTGACATTTCCGTACCGGCTCTTCACAGAGCAAAAGGCATCACGTGCTCAGCGGGGTCAGCTGCTGCGCAGACCCGCACCGCAGGCCTCGAGGAATTGACAACGAGATGCCTCCGGACTCGAGCCGTGGGAACATTGCTGGGGCTGAGCGGGAGGGCCGGGGAAGGAGCCAGGGCTAAAGCACGATTGTTTTGGGGCGGGGAAAGCAAGGCACGAAGTGGCCACCTCTCAGTCTTTCTGGTCTGCCTGACAAATTAGCTCGTACCTGCTTTTGTGTGGGACAGCAGTGACATCTCATGGCTGTCGGCAAGAAT
>NW_008824035.1:338903-367488 GCF_000699105.1 Pygoscelis adeliae
CATTTCTCCTGTTTTATAAGGTGTTTGCTGCTCTAGCTACACATGAGCAGCCACTACAGCGTTTTTTTCCCCGCTACCAGCAGGAAAGAGGCAGGTGGGCTGTAGTGTCGTGCAGACAGTGCTCTAATTAAAATGCTCCTCACTGGCATGTACAGAAAGTTAAGAGAAAGAGAGACAAAAATACTGATTTCTGTTTGAAAAATGTTCAAAGCTCAACGTCTTTACAAAAGCTCAGGAAACTCTTCTAAGAGTACAAGCTAGTTAGTCATTAAATTGGTAGTTTGTTTATTTTTCGACAGAGAGAGGAGGAAGGGGGGAGCACGTGGGGGACACGTAGGAGTTGAAAGAGCACTTGTGTTATTCACCATGCAGCCAGGAGCGGAAAATGAAGAGGCAATTAGAAGGTCAAAACCAATAATAATACACTGGCAACCCGCAGAAGCTGTAGAGCAGGTGTTTGTTCTCTTGGTATTTTTACTGCAAACCATCATTAAAACTGTGTGACACCACCAGTTCTCATGCCACAATTACTTGCATGCAAATTTGACATCTTCAATGTGAAAACAGATTACATCTTCACTAATTTGGTCCAAGGCAAATTGTCACTATTTCCTTAAGAAAACACTGCTTTTCATGAGGAAATTATTGAGTGCAAACTGAGGGTTTTTTCATTAATTTAGCCCAGGCAACCAGACAGAGTCATGCTTTTATTATTTACTTCCACTATATAATCAGCTTTTCATTGAAGATGACAGCTTTCAGCCAAGAAAGTCCAATGTTTTTTCTCAGGGAAACATGACAAATAGGAGGCAAAAAATGTTGAGCTTTTCTTGAGGCTGAAGAAATCTCTTGGGTTTACTATTTCCCCTGTACATATACATAAATGTACATACATATACGCACTCCAAGCATGCACGCAGGGAGCTCTGGCCTCACTGAGAGCTAAGGACCAGTGTGAAACCCTGTGCACTGTTACAAAGCAGGTCTAAAGCAATGATCAGAAAAGGCCCTTCAGTACTTGAAATGGAGAAATCAGAGGGCTGAATAATCCCACAGGAAACACAGAATGGATGGAAGCACAATAGCTGTTGGTTTTATGTTTTTATTACACAGGTGCTCTGATCCCCAGTGTCTTCATTCTCAGGCTTGACATGAAAGCGGCACGTGGGGAGGGAGTCACACTATATTATTCAAGTATTTCCCCTGTTTGGGGCTATCTGCAATGACCTCAGGCAGTCCCTAGCAGACCTGGTGCTGCCCCTGGCTCCACAGAGGTGTGGGCGTTCAGGCGCAGCCCGTGCTGGGCAGGAGGCAGGGGCTGTGCACGGCAGCAAGGGCATGTGAGCCCTTGCCCTGTGACGCTCCGAAAGCAGCAGGACATCTCTGGTTTTGTGCCTTCAGGGTGGCAATCACAAGGCAGCTTTTATTACAAAAGAGACAAGTCTGTAATTTCTGTGTATTATGTCCAGGAATTCTATGCTTTGCTTAGTTTTGGAGCTGAGGCTTATGGCTCAGGATCATGGTTAAATACATAGTTGTGATGAATTGTTCAAGGACAAGTTCCTAAACCAACCCTCCCTTACAAGTATTGCCCTGCAACAAAATGTGCCACTTTCCAAGAGCTGAAATGAAAAAAAAAAAAGGAGACAGGAAAAACTGTTGCTGCCAGAACTGCCTTTGCTTTCCCTTCTGTTCTGCGCCCTCAGGGTTTTTCCCATGTGCTCATTATAAAGTGACTTTTCATGCCATACCTGGGAAGTGAGTGCCACTTTCTCAAAGCTGATCCCTTACAGCTCTCCTTTACCCGCCCCTAAAAGAGAAGGAGCCTCAGTTTCTCATGCTTGGTCCTTCCATAGGGCACCTGAATGTCAAGCCCTACTGGATCAGGCCCCAAGCCGAAAGCCCCTGGCCTTTGGCTGAGGCCATGGAAAGTGTTGGTGATGGTGAGCGTCAGCTGCCGGGAGCCTCTGCTGCCTCTCTCCAGAGCCTTTGCATTCATTTTTATCAAACCAGACAGCAAGGCATTGATCTCGCATGTACACTTGAAGCGGAAGATGGAAAAATATTAATGTTTCATTTTCTTCATGTTTAAAAGTGAAACCTTTTAAAGAAATGGGTCTTCACCAAGGATAAGAGAAATGTTTTTCTTAGCTGCATAGCAACAAGCTATAGCTGCAATTATTTATATCGAGTATGAAATTCCCTCAGTGCTTCATTTATTCAAAGCTATATTTTTACTTGGTTTTTGTTTTCACAGATGGCTAAGCTAAGATGCCGTCTTGGGCTTAAATATCTACACAAACTTTGGCAGTCCCCACCGACAAACAAAAATAGATTTAAAAAAAAAACATGGAAAAATTGCAGTTAAACTTGCAAAGCCTTCCAAAGAGCACAGCAATATTTTTAACTAATTTAAAACTATGATTATCTACTGAGGAATTTAATGTAATTCTGTCATTGCAAAATAGTATTAAAACAGACTTTATGGGAATCACTGGTTGTCAAATGACAATTATAAGTGGGATTTTATTTTTTTTTAATTCTTTTACAAAAAGCATAGGTTTATAATTTGATTCCAGCACTTATTCTGAGTGCTTTGCTCAAGGAAAGTTTATTAATATTGTTTAGGAAAAGAAAGTTGAGTACTTGCAACCGAAATGTACACACTCAGCCAACACTGACATTCAATTTCAATGTTTTCTTTCATGCTCTTTCAGGGTGAAAAAGTGTGGTTTGCTTTGTTGTTGGTTTTTTTGTTTCATCTTTTGCATAGTTCAGAAAACCAGTGTCCATGGGGATGTGCTGCCCTCTCACAGGTGTGCTGAGCGTGGGCACATGTTACCCTGTCCATCTACACCGGGAAATGACTGCTTTCCTATCCAGCCCGAATTAGAACCCATTCATTTTTCACTGCATCTGCTCTTTAAGATGTTAACTTAAAAAGTAACTGAAACTCCCAGGTATTTCCAAAGAATGATTTTGGTTTTGATATCATTTTGCATTTGGGGACCATAATTTAATTGACCTTCCCTCCAAAATAAGTATCGCACTCCTGTGTCAACAGTCTTCGTTTGCTTCAACAATAATGTGTTTTCCTATTGTTTTTTACCCTGTATGTGGTATTTTGATGATAGGCATTGCTTCAGCTGGCTATAGATGCCCTTTTTCTTAGGCAAACTCAGCTTTCTACCAATGTAGAGTGTTATTTAAGAGTAATGCAGAAGCAAGATGGGTTTGCCCAGACCCTGGGGACCACAAAGATTGTAGACCAGTAGTAGTACAGGGGTATGGTCATTACTGTCTCTGTGGAGCACACAGATATTGAGGAGGTGTCTTTCATCAGATGAGAGGTTCCTTCCTCATCTGGTCCTATCACCAACCTTCATTTTTGATGCAACATATTTGACCTCTGGAAAAAATTCATCTATCTCTAGCATTGAGATCAACAAGTGGACTTCAATTTGAATATGAGTCTCCTGAAGTATGTACCAAGTGTGACAGACAGGAACTCCTACAGTGTGCAGGTTATTTTGGCTCTGCTGCCTAAAGGTGCTGAGAAACCTGCTTTGCCCTTCTCTGGCTCAGTTTCCTGAGCTATAATATTGGATTAGGGCTCCTTTGGAATCTGCCAAAGGTGTGAAGATGACTTCTATGGACCAGGTAGTAGAAAAATACTAATTCAAAGCCATGTTCACCATTTAATATAAAACATATTGGGGATGCTTCAACTTCCGTGAAGGTCTCACGAATAAGTTACCGTCCTGTCTAACACAACCTCTGTGCCAGTGCTGTAGTGCTCATCAGTCAGCACGAGAGTAGCTGCCACAATCAGAAACAATTACTCACTTCTATTGCAGCTCCAAACAGAGAGAATAACAAATACTTTTCACCAGCTCCTGCCACTTTATGTTTTCATGTCAACCAGTCAATCAGACTCTGTATAAAACAGCATGTGTCTATTCATTAAGAGGAGAAAAAGTTGATTGGTACCAGAAGATGAGTGCAGAGTGATTTAATTGTAGCCCTTTGGCACATCTGTGTTAGATATATTAGGCACTTAGACACTCCACACTGACAGCAACAATGGGAATTATACTGGAATAATATGATTTTTAAAACTGTACTTACACAAAAAGAACCCAAACCTTTTTGATCTCTGTGATTAAGTATTCCAGGTAATTTCACATCATCAGTTAGTCTTTCTCCTAAACCAGACTGAAAGCTGTTAACCTCCCTCTTCTGCACAAGCTAGCGGATCTATAAATAAGGAATATGTTCTTACAAAGAGAGTGTTCTTATTGATTGGTGAGATGTATTGTTACCATTTCATTACACTTGACCATTATATGCTCCTCTCCTGCCAGAATTCTTTATTCATCGCTAAGTTAGAGACTTGCAAACTTTGCGAAGGCATCCCCCCTCAGTCCGTAGCTGGGAGGGATGCTGTCTCCTGGCCAGAAACAAGGTTTACCTGAGTGAAATTACTGGCAATGAGCCATCATCGTGCTGTTAAAGTCTGCCATCTGAAACCCATCCTGGATCTTCTTAACTGGGTTTCTCAGAGTACCTTTGCTATTGCAGTCTTCTGAAAGGATAGCCATAAGAGGACAGTTTTCTGGAAAGATAAATTGTGAACTGTGGTTTCTTAAGGGATGGTAGACTCCAGCCACCTATTGCTTTCAAACAGAGAAAAGAAAGGCAAATCAGACTTGTTTTCTATTGCTGAGCGAGCATGATTCATGATCTTTTTAATGGCATTTTAGTTATTTAAATCCCAGAGACAGCCCACCTGGGAAGCAGCTGCAGAGTGGCTGATCTGTAAAGGACAGCAGCTTAAGGGTCTGCTCCGGAGGCACCTTGGCGTTGGATCGGTGCAGCTCTGGTATCCCGCAGCTCAGCCTCTCTGCCAGCACTGCTTCTTGCCAGGCTGCTTCAGCATGGCTCTTCAGTTTGGCTGCTTCTGTACTGCTTATTTTGCCAACTTCTCCACCTTACTGCAGTTCTCTGAATCCGTAGAGTCTCTGCTGAAACCCAGTGCTCCTGAAAAATGAGGGCATCTCAGAGTTCGTCTTAAGAAGAAAAAACACATTCCTCTAACACCAAAAGTCAAACAAAGAGAATATAGCACTTGTAATATTTTAAAAACATAACTTTATAATCCATTTTCAGTATTATTTATATTTCCTGAGCAGTGTCCACATGTTCTTTTATTAGCAATTTTTAAAGCAGGGCCAGATTAGGATGCTGGAAACATATATGCTCAGCAAAGCTCAGGAGCTTTCTCCAGCCACTGTCTTCCTAAGGACCAGGAGCAGCCCTGGTGTCAGAGCAGAGGGCAGCTCCTTCCATGTGCCTGCCCAGATCCTGCATCAAGGACCCTGCCGCATCCTTGCTCTGGTCAGCGTGCTCACATACTACAGCATTGCTGATGATTTCCTCTATGGGCAGAGGGCTTGGGGAGCATGAATCCTATGAGAGCATGAAGTGCTACAGCCCTAAGAAGAACAAGAGCACAGGTAGGAATACAGGTACAATGTGACCGAGACCGCCCTGGGAAGCCAAGTGGCTGCCTGCCACCCCCAGCGTGGGCTGTGGTGTCTAGCTGGCTATGAGCATTGAGCCATCTTTGTTAAGGAGCCAGCAAGCTTTCAAATCCTGTCCTAACAATCCCAAATGTATCATTATGAGAAAAGCATGGCTGAGTCTCTTTTATTGTTTCCGTTTGAAATGTATTCTGCACTAAAACATTTTTGTGGGGCTGGAAATTCTTTTCAGAATCTGCTAATTATTTTCACAATCTACAGTCTGCTCTTACGTTTCTAATTGTAACTATTAATCCTCACTCATCTACATGTCCTAGATCTGTGCAAGGCAGTAACGCATTTTATGCTCAGCAGCACCCTGCCTCTTGACTCATTTGTCAAAAGGATTATTGTACAGTTGGTGCTGAATGTGAGGAATTAGCTGCATAAACTTGGCCATTAAAAAGAATGCCTGTATATTACCTGTGCTGGGCATTGGTATGTACACAGTAATTCCCTCCTCAAATATGCAAACACATCTCACTAGTTTCAGTTAGATTCATACATGCTGCAAACAAATTTGGAAGTGATTGGAATGCAATTTCACCTTTGTGTCAAGTCAAATGGTGTTGTAATTGTAATTAATAAGGACTGGACTGGACTTCAGTCTCTTGACTCGTATTTGGTTTCCTAAAGAAAATTTTTTAATCCGTTTTAAAACATGGCAAGTACAAAACATGCTCTGTTGTTTTCAAAATGTGGTCAGGTAGCTACCTACAAATAGTGACACGAAAGGTCTGACAGATATTTATAATTACCAAACACTCGTCAGTGCTGCCAAGACAAGACAGCATCCCCGCCACTACGTTGGAGACAGGGAAGAGCAGTCAGACCAATGTAGTATCAGTTTCCCTTCAGCTGTGTAGGAATGATGTGCTTTCCATTCGTCTCACAGCAAACAAATTCCCCTTTTCTGTCTAATGAATGTTGTCTACCCAGGCATCTCTGGACAGCTTTCAGTGAGGGTTGTTTGATGGTGAAATCCATTAGTAGCTGCCTTATCAGAACAGCAGCTGGCACTGCCCTTACCCTTACTGCCAGAGACAGCAGCCAAATATTTTCTGTTGGCAACATATGAAGAAGTCTACTGAAGCATTCATCTATACTAAAATTTGGCCCATTATTTTCATGGACAGCCCTCAAGCTGCACAAAGGTCTGCTCGCTTCTTGGCTTATGGTTATTCACATTCATCAAATACACTCTACAAGAAGACCATTGGGAGAAAAATGGCAGAGAAGACACTTTACTAGTTATGTCCTGTTAGTCCCAGCTGCATCGTGGCCAGACGCAGCTAGAGCCTATATGCCTCATCTTTGGTGTGCAGTTGGGGTTCAGGCATTCATCTTTGTGTGTTGCACCACAACCTCTGCTCCAGGCTCTTGCACAAATCCAACGTCACGTCTCAATGCTGGCGCTTATTCTACAAGGCTCACGGAGACATGTGCAGGTCAGACTCCTCATGCTCACCCCACCATCACCAATGGCCTGGTTTCTCCTGGGGTTTCCCTCGGACAGTGTGACCCTTCATTCTTCCTGCCAAGTTACAGCCTCCTCTGGCAAAGATGGTGAGAATTCACCCACACCCAAGTCCTGTGCAACTAGCCCACTGCTAACCTCGTGTTCAGAGCAAGCTCAGCCCTTGCTTCGGATTGGGATGCTTCAGGGGTCAGTCTGTTAAACTCATTCCGCTCCCAGTGGTCCTTTTGGGCTGTGCGGGCACAGGGGATATTCGCACCAGGAAAGGACTCCTGCAGGAGGAGGTGCAGAGCCACATGTGCCAGTTCTCTTACAATGCCATAGTATTTGTACCACTTGACATGATGTGAGTTGGTGTGGTACTCTCATGGTTCGACTCGCTTGCCACCAGTGCAAAATCTCTTCCAAGACTTTGTAACTGGTTTAAATGTGGAAGGACAAAATCCTTTACTTCTCCTTTATCTGGCACAAGCTTTCACAGATGATTACGGTTATCCTGCTAAAGCCTGAAGATATGTCTGACTGAAGATTAGTATACACGTACAGGTAATTGGGGTGCCATGTTCTAATGGAAAATGCTTAATTAGAAGAAGCTTTCCTCAGGAGACCAGAAAACAACCATTTTCTGAAATAAATCAGATCTTGCAAGAGGAAGGTGTATTTTTTTCCCATCGCACCTGCTGATATGCAGGAGGCCACCCAGACAGAGGTTGTCATCGTACTGGCTGACGAAGATGACTCAACTGTAATCTGAAATCCAGACTGGCTTTGCAGAACTGCTTCTCTGCTCTTCATCTGCTTTCCCGCCTCACCCAAGCCATTTAACTGCTTGCTTTCTATTTCAAAAGGTGGCATTTATTCTAATTCTTTGTTCTCATTCACCCCATTAAGCTTCCGCTTTCAATCATCAGCCGCTGAAGCACTTGGCTGCACTGCTAAGCAAACCTCGGTGTCTGGCTCATGCTGGAACAGCACTGCACCCTTCTTTATCACTTTGCCGACACTGGGCTGATAAAACTTATCTTCTCTGGAGGCTGGTGCAGGGGAGGGGCCTTTAAAACAAAATGAAATTTTCGGTGTGTAAAGATAGTTCTGTTCCAAGAAACAAGAATTGAGGTGGCTTTCGCCTGGCATGGTGTGTGGCCTCAGCCTGGGGATGACACACCAGGGCTGCTGGGGGAACTGCTGAAATGAGTCAGAAACGTTGTGTTACACTGTATCATATTCATTTATTTTTCATTCTGAAGTTTTCAGCAAGCCTGCCAAGAAAGCTGGAACAGAAGAGCACTTATCTGTATTTGAAATAGCAAATGCATTTCTGGAGTGAAGAGGAAGAAAGGTGCCTTCTGCAAGAAAATTGTAACAAGTTAAATACAAAAGAGACAAAAATCAAGTAAAAATTAGGCACGACATAGTTTATTGCCTGTCCCACCCAACAAAAAAATTAAAAAAAATTAAAAAGGAAAAACTGCTTGACACAGGCAAGCTAGATATAGACTTATTTGTGAATTGACTCCTGGATGTCACCAAGGTGCCTGGCATTACAGAGGAAGTTATAACAGCTATATGTGTATCTCCCTTGGGCTTCCTAACCCCCAGCTACCTGAAACCCCTTGAATAAACATAGAGCCCTCAGAGATGTGCTGATTTTTGGTACCCATGCCAGTCCCTCAGGCCCTACTGCATTAGCCAGGTAGGGCAGACAAGTACGAGCACAGCACCACGCCCAGCCCTCCCCAGGACTATCCTGGACAAATTGCCTATGGCAGGAGCTCCAGCTGGGGTGTAAACTCAGACAAGAGCTACTGTGCATTGGGATACACCCAGCTGAAGAAACCATTTCTGATGCAAATATGAGTCAATTTTGGCAAAAGTTGTAGGATTAGGTCCTCAGTAGTGTAAACAAGCTCAGCTGCAAGTAATCTGAGCTCCCATCAAGTGGGTTTGAGCTGTGTTAAATTTTCCTCTGCAGCTTGGACACCTGCTCTGACCACCACTGAAGTGTCACCAGGTCTCTTATCCAGGTACAGCGTCCTCGCGGGCTGAGACCCTGCTGGGATCCTCATCTGAAGAACAACATGGTACTGGGGTACCCAAGGAGGGCTAAAGGGGGTCCATCAGGAGAGTCTGATCTTGGAAACTTCAACAGCGTGGCCTGACCTGACATATGTTTATTCATCCTCTGCTTTCACAACAGGCTAATAAAGGTAAGATGATTGTCAAAGTAAACAAATAAAACTATTCCATTTGAAAATGGGGGGGGGGGATATATGGTTTAAAAAAAAGAGACTTTGTATGAGCAGTCTTTTCTATGACAGCTTTTTAATTTCCCCAGTCTTCACTGAACCCTTTCATTTCTCTTTTTCTTATTATTCAAAAGACCTTTCAGGAGAGCACATGTAATTTTTTAGTGTGATGACAGGGTAGTGTGTTCCTATAAGATGCTCTTTGAACATGGGGATTTTGATTTTCTTTTCTTTAAAGATGAGGATCACACCATCACTTTGTCTTTCCAGTTTCTCTGTGATATGAGCATGTGGAGCTTGCAATTTCACTGTGGCAGCTTTGGCTTCCCTTTTCATTTGTCTTTATTCTTTTGATGCTTCCTTAGAAAATAGGCAAAGCCCAAACCAAGAAAATGCATGCACCTGTGGGCAATCCACTGCTGCTGGTTTGCAAGGAAGAGGTAAACCAGGTGCAAAAGGTGAGTATGTGAACGATGAGGGCTCAGAGGCTGTAAAGGAGAGTCCCACAGCCCAAGGCAAAGCTGACTGGCCAGGGCCGATTCAGGAGAAGATATAGACTTTGTGCTGGTGTAGGCTGGAATGTTTGTTCTTTCTTCTCTCTAACTGAAGTTCTCTTCTTTTTTCTGTGAATTTTATATTTGTAGTTTATAGCTTAGTACTAGCTTAAAGCTTAAAGAGTTTAGAAAAGTAACTGTTCTCTGCCTGTCCTTTGCTTGGTTTTGGATGTTGTTCTTCTCATGCTCATGAACCAACTAAGTTACTGAGTTAATCTTTCTTCCTTTAGAAAAGAATTAAAAACCCACAAAACTCTTGTAAGTGTTGTTTATCAAGGGCAGTACTGCTTTCTCTCTTCATTTAAGACTTTCCGGGCTCAAGACTTTAGGCATCTTCTGAATCCAAAGAGCAGAAGAATTTCTGACACGGGAAGATGCAAAAGTTTTGTTTTCCTTTATGAGATACCTAAAGTAGATTGAGATCCTACAAAATTACCATCCCAGGGAAGCTGTCAAATTTAAGGTTAACTTCAGTTTTTCTTTCCTTCAGGGAAAAATTTCTCAGTTTAGACATAAATTCAGAAATCCTTCTGGAAGCAAAACTCCTGCAAGAGTCCTGAGCTAGAACTGGAGTGCAGAGAGAGTCTTTTCTGTCCTCCCTAAACGTTAATAACTGAATGTGGTGAAATTTGAAAGTTGAAGCTGTTACAGCCAGATCTTTAGAATACAGAAAATGAAACATCTTAGTTTTAGTTAGTCAAGGGATTAATGGCTTTTTGTTTAACATTCAGCTGCATGGGCTATTAGAAGTGGAAACATATGGAACCATAATTGAAGAAAAATCCTTTTCCCAGTGATAGGATCAAAGACTTTTGGTCTCTGCTTAATATGTAGTAGCCTAAGTGGTGCATCTGTTCAAAAAGCAAAACAAAAAACTGCAGACAGAGGCAATGTTATCATTGATTTTCTTCTTATTATTTTTATAAATGTCACATTTAAATCAAAACAAGAGCAGCATCACAGCATATTTTTTTCCCTGTTCACATTTTAACTGTTTGTACAAAGGCAGGTGTGTCCTCAGGAAGCAGGCATATTAAATTTTTATATGGCCTTTAGGAGAGCTAGAAATTTTTTCCCTCACTTGTCAAGGAAGAAGAAAAGTTGTAACTTTACAACTGATTAAATTGATCTTATGAAACATTAAGCGTGAGTAAACTGAATTTTTCAAACCCTTTTTGGTTGGCCAGTGATCATCTCTGGTTCTTTGCTGTAGGCAAATTATTAAAGATAAATAAAAAAAATATGCTTTGATCAAGACTTAAAACTAATGGACCGCTGCTCTGCTGGCATGCTGCTCCCACACCTCCCAGCAGAGTTAGGGCAAACACAACATTTCTGAAACTTCATTAGCGGCAAGGTGTTTCTTTGTTGTTTTTTTTCTACCAGTTTCTGACTCTGAGGTCAAACTCTGTGATAGCCACAAAAGCACAATGCAGAGAGCTGTCATGGCACCTCAGTAGTGCAATAAAGCTGGGAAGGGTATGTGTGCACACACCCATGTATGGAGAGCAAAGAGGTAGATAGAGAGCGCTCACAAGTTGGAGTTAGCTCAGCAGGAGTGTACCATACAAAGCCAAATGCCACCATGATCCAAACTGTTAACTGTGATGGGTATGCAAACCTGCACCCACCGCTACTCCTGCGGTGTCCCTGCAGCACTGTCCAAGGAAAAGCAGGACAGTCTCCAATTCATTGACACAAATACTTCATAGGCTTTGACTTGTGATGTACCAGTGCATTTGCCTCTCTGCAGAGACACCCCAGGCTTTTGTGGTGGATTCTGTAGTCCATTATCAACTCTCTGCGCCGAACTCTCCCACCAAGACCCAGCTTCAGCCAGGTGGCAGCCAGAGGTGGAGCTCCTTGCAAAACCTCAGCTTTCTCACTCTGGGAAGTAAACTTTTGAAGGGAGAATACTAGCAATTTCTGAAACAAAGTTGAGATTTGCTGATTCTAGTCTTGGCCAGATGTGGACTGGCAGCCAGATCACATCTGCCCACTTTTACTTTTTCTGAAGGGTTTTTTCGAGCAAATTCTAACCTTCCTTCCTATCGCAGAGTGTGGCCTCTTTGTATGCAGGAAGACTTGAAAACCTTTTGCAGCCCTGAAATGGCCGTATATTTTCCCTGCAGATGAACACAAGCACAGATTTCATCTAGCTTTGCCACTTGGTGTAATTGTGGTCCTGTGGCAGTGTTTTCCAAAGGACTGTTTTTACCTGTTCACGCAGTCTCATTTTATCTACTTAAAAATAATCCCTAACTTCATTCTGACTAGCGTATGCTTAATTGTACTGTAAAAGTAAAATAACCAGGAAAACCTAGGACCTAAACACACTGAGCTTTCACTAACTGAAGTCTGAAGAAAGATCTGGAGAGGCTGAATTGCTTACCCAAGTTTACAGGCTGTGTCTGTGGCAGAGCCCAGAGCACAATTCAGCAGCATAGGCTTCTGCTCTCCCTGCAGCGTTCTTTTCCTCCCACCAAAGCATATGAAATGAAGAAACGGGCAGCAGAGGATTGCACATGCTCTTTATTTATTTAAGTTGCGAGATTGAAGGAAGCTGTCTCACTGTAAGTTGATAGAAATAACTTGCAGAAGAAAGTTTTGGAGTCATTGTGCAAATTAGGAAAAAAGCATGTTACTTCCTGAAACTACTTTAGTTTGAGCCCAGGCGGGGAAAAAAGGTTTTAATAATACCAACATGTTCAAGAAACTACATATTTATATGTTTTTCAAATATTACAAAGTAATATTTGTCTTTTAGGAGAGAGAGGATTTTGTTTCTCAAAGTCAGCATTTTCCCTTATTTATCAACACAACTGCTTTGCTTTATTTTTAATTTTTATTTAGATTATGTCTCGCTTGCATTTTGAAATATTCCATATCAAAATCTTTTTTCCCAACTTTTTCCCTTTTTCTGGCTTCTGTTGCAGAAGTATAAAAATAAGTCAAAAGCCAGAATTTGTGGCACTTAGACTGTAATAAACCTCACTCCTTTCCTCTTTCTCTGTCTTACACTTGCTGTGAAAGTGTTGCTGAAATGATCTAAGTTGTAGGACACTTTCTGTAAGATAAGAGGAAGGGAAGAAGTGAAATTGTGAGATAAGAGCTAGATGTATTGCCAAGTGCATTTTCCCTGTGGAACAAGATAAGTTAGCAAATGGGGACCTTCAGGATGGCTGTCCAGAGTTCAGAAAAGCAACGTCACATCCCAGTGTGCCGTGCTTACAATGTAAATGGGATTCATGTTTATTCTGCCACCGGGAAAATCCCTTAACTTCTCATGAGCGTTGGTCCCAAGATGCAGAGCCTGAGGAGGGATCCCTAATGGACCGTGCTGTGTGTCATGGTCTGTGTGATAACAGCTTTTGTACCTCAGCCAAGTAATGCTTTTAGCTTAGATCAAGCTACAGAGTGTTTTTAAAGTATTGTACCACTTGTCTCAAAGAGGCAATTGTTAACGGCAATAGATCCTTATACTCACATATGGCTTGCCAGAAGCGTGATTTTTTCTTTTGTGACTTGCTTTTCTGAGTTATTTGCGAAGTAACTCAGGATCTGCATATCACCCAGATGCACAAGCTGGTTTGGTGAGCAAAACATAGAAGCATGTGTCTGCATGCAACAGGGCATGTTGTTCTGTACAGGAGGACGGAAAGGCAGTATCTTTCCAATCTATCATGTGGGGTGTTGAGGGTTTTTTTTGGATCCTGATGAACGTATGGATAGTTAACAAAGCACTAACAGTTTTGCCGACACTTTAATTGGAGCAGACATTCAGAAAAAAACATTTATTGTGAAGAGTAGAGATGGTGGGCTATGGCATGAAAGAAAGAGATTTACCAAAGATGTAGGAGACAAGGCTTAGATGAAGCATGTCTGTCGGGTGGTAGTAACGGCTTTCATCTGTTGACAATGATTTTCCTGAATTGAGTCTCAGAAAATTGTTCTACTGAATATATTTCATTCCTGTCTAAAAAGTAAAGTGATATTTGCAAAATATATTTTGGTGTCTCTTAAAAGCTATTGTGGATAGCTTGAGAAATTTGTGTTTAAATATGATAAATTTCTGAGTCTATGTGGGTAGCTTAAGATGAAGCAAATAGGATGCTATTTAATTTATGAATTCAATTCGTGCTGCGGACAAACTAGATGTTTATTCTAGCTGATCTAAAAGTGAGGAGCAGCACTGCATCTAACAGTAAAAAAAATATTTTCCCCTCTCTGAAGCCTGTTGCCACACACCAGGTCTGAATATCCATCTTGTAATGATATTTCATGCTTTGAAATATGACAAAGCCCATGATCACTAGTTGTGATTTCTGACAGTGAGAAGCAGAAAGGTTGACATTTGGTAGGTTGTGGGTCTTTCTAAGCCAGGAAAATTCAAGCCAAAATCACCGCTCAGCTGAAGTATCCTTGGAAAAGCTAGTAATGTTTTCAGCAACAGCATTGAAAAAGTGGATTTGACAACTCTTTTACAATTACTAAATAACTAAAAAGATTGCAAGAGAAAAGTCTCCTGTGGTTTTTGGAACAATTATGGTAGGCTTGTGTGTAGTTTTGCCATATGGTTTCTTCTGCTTTCTCATAAAGAGAATAAGAATTAGACTCATTCCCAGCACAGATCATCATTGCAAAGATTTTAAGTGACTGGTCTGTAAAAATGAAGAATGTGCAATTTAGAGCTTGATAAATCAACAGTCTCATAGGCACATCTAAACTCCATTATACTGAAATGGAGTTAGGAACGAAAGTGAATCATAGTAACACCTTTGAGTCAGAAAAATATAAATGACTGTTGCAGGATTAACTTTTTTTTAAAATAAATTAACAATAGTGTATTCTCTTCTCTTAATGCTGTTAAGCCTCTTAGGACCTTTCTCTTCAGCAGAAACCAAAAGTTTAGTTTTATTCAAGGGACTTCAAATTCTGTGTTCTATCAGTAGGGATATTATTTTTTGTAATGTTTTGCCAATTGTTTCATTATGTATTTATACAAGTCACATATTTTAATTTCTGAACATCCTTTATCTGTCGCCGCACCGGAGAGTTTAACTGAAGCTGGGAGGCTACAAAGATTTAGTCCTTTGTAATGAAGAAAAATATGTGTAATTCCTTTCAAAGAAAATAAAGAATTACTAGGAGGTAATTTTCTCAGGGAATCAGTATGTGGAAGTAAAGCTCTTTGCATTTCTTCTTTGTCCTACAAATAAAGCACTTATGTGACTTGGTGCAAAGTGAGTCCTGTAGTGCCATGATTATGTGCAGCTAAAGGATTTTTGTCTGACACCAGGTTGCTGTTTTTAATCCAGCTGGGTCTGAGAGAGACCAAAATTCCTGTCTCCCTTCAGTCTGGGTCGAACAAATCGGTGAAATCATCTTAATTAGGTGATCTAATGGGTGCTGCCACCAGTGGCAGGGACTGTCGCGGTTGCAGGTCTGAAAAGTCTGGAGAAGGCAGGTGCTGCTGTAGGGGAGCAAGGGCTTGAGCACACGTAATCGCCCATTGCCCCACATGCAGGGCGCTTCCCTGTACAGAGCAGGACAGACATAGGTACACAAATATTCTGAATCATTTTTTAATCCTTTCCACAACGAACCTCCACTACTGCTTCACTGTTTTCCAAGTGAAAAGGGCTGCAACTGGTATTCCAGTGCTACTGTACCAGCGGTACTGGGCAAGGAATTGCTGCCACCTTTTTCTGCTCTTGGTTGCTTCTCTATGACTGTATTCAAACTTGAATTCCTCCAAGCATTCAGCAGCACCTGGGCAAGGGCTGCTCTGAATGCCAGAAAGCTTGTGTATCTAGTGGATTAGGCAGTAATGCACTAGCTGACCATGATATAGTGACCCGCATTAAAGAAATCAGCAATCTTGCAGAAGAAGCTTTCATCTCAAGTGTATAATCAGTGTGGCATCAGATCAGGTGCCAAGTAGAAGATGTTATGCCATTAAGTCAAAAATGCTTGATGGTGCAGAGATAATTAGCTGTGCTTTCAGTTGCTTGCGGTGCAAAATTGAAACAGTGCATTAGTTTTGTAATATCAAAGAATAGCTTGATAGACATGGGTTCACAGCAAACTACAGACGTGCTTTGAACAGCCTTGCACCATGACTTTCCCACCTTTTATTGCGTTCACACTGCTGCTTTGACTGTGTGGGAATTTTCATCCCATTTCAAACCTTCCTTGGCAGATATTTATGACTGGTCTCTCTGGGGAGTGGCAGAGGGGGGCAGGAAATGTGAGGAGCTTCCCAACTCCCACCAACCCTTTCCATGCAATGGCTTTTCCCCAGAAATACAGTCAGTATCGGAAGATCCTCAGCACGATTCAGTTTCCAATGACATCCCCTGCTAGGCTGTGCTTGACTTCACCAAAGTTGTGTCTTCTGTGCTGGGGGACTTACAGGAAATTATGTTGTACAGAAACAACAAAGATCATATTTCATAGAGCAGAGATAGAAAACTCCTACAAAAAATTCAGGCATTTAAAATCACATTAGAAAGACACCATCAATCTTCGCTTAGTATCACTTCTGTCAATGTGTCTATCACTACGCCACACACAAAACAGGCATCCTTGGTCTTTATATCTTTCAGTAGCATCATTAGCATTTGAATGATTTGCCATGTTCTCTCTTCAGTCTTAATTTGGTCATTAATGTGCTGTTGTAAGTTACGCTTTGGAATGATCCTTTTTCCATTTTTTTAAATTTATTGGTATTCAGCAGAGTGTCAGGAACAGAAGGCAGCCCTGTGTTTCTCTTTCTCATTTTAGTAACGACTGCTCAGGTATCCACTGCTGCCCTTCACATGAGAAACTCACTCATGTTCTGATTTAAAGATGCTATGTCGGTGTGTTTGGAGGGACACACGGGGCCAAGAGCATTCGTTCCCCTGATGCAGGGGATGAGCACTCTCCTTGCTGCAGGGTTAGCAGGCAGGAGGCAGATGCGGGCAGGCATACATCTGAGGAGGGAGGGCAGAGAGAAGAGACCCCTCTGCACACCAGCTGCTGGGATGCTTTGAGACGCAGCGCTGAACCCAGCACTGCTTTCTGCTCTTCCTTTCAAATCCAAACTCCCCAAAGGTACTGGGATCATTTAACCTGGAAAAAGCATGGACGGTCCTGTAAAAGCAACAATGCAGATGGCTACCCCCGGTAACTCCTCAGGGCGGCTGTAGGATCAAGACTTTTGCTTGGCCAACTAGGATCAGGTCTGCTAGTTTAGGCTGTTATACAGAAAACATACCTTTTGCCTAGAAGGGGGAGGGAATCACCAGCCTCATTAACAGTGGTTGTAGAGGGAAAATCACAGAGGCTTGGTCTCCACAAACACATAACGTGGGAGCTTTTTGCAGTTACTGCAACAAACATAATCAACCACTGCCTTGTTTGCTCAGCAGTTGGGTTATAATTCAATGAAACGAGAAGCAATTTCCAGCTGACTGTGAAACTTTCCAGCAACTACGAAGGGCTTAGGTGCCCCAAAGTGAAGTAGAGACTGGTGGACTGGGAGGATGAGCCCTCCTGTTTTCCAGGCTGAGCAGAGATACCCAAAAATTCCTACTACCCTGAAACAATCAATGAATGCAGGATGGCAGGCGAAAGCCCTAAAACTAATTTGCAAGCAGGTAAAACTGAGTGACTGTTGTCTGTGGCTGACAGGAGAACTGGAAGAAGGATGTCATAGAAACTATTTCAACCTGTATGATGTACATCATGGGAGAGGTACAGGTGATCTTTGGAGGGGGGTGCAAAGCTGACATACAGAAATTAAAGTGATTGCTTTTTCTTTTAAGTAGCAGCCAATGCATGCATTACTTTTTTTTAATTAGGGCAGATGAAAAGATAATCTGTAGAAAATTATCTGCATTGAGAAGGTAAACAAGGGAAACAATATCTTCATGAATCTGAAAGAAATGGGGAAGCCCATTAGCCTGTCTCTATGACATTGTTAAGCCTTTTTCTATTACATTTCTTTGTGTAATAGCTGCTCTTTTTGAACACAGTGGCATTTTTCATCTAACCTGATGATGATTCAAAGCATTTATGCATTCTACTTATAATATGAACCACTGCTCTTTCACCACAGGGTTCACATTTAAGATTAGACTGCTGTGATTTTCACTGCTGCTCTGGTTGAAGGTCATTTAGTTTAGGAAATGGAGAAGGCAGTTGCCAAAAGGTAATCTCCTCTCATTTTACCTGGCAGCTGGCTGTCAAGTTCAAATCACAGCATTAAAAACCACTGCTACAGCCTGCCTGGTAGTCTAGCTTAAAAAAAAAAAAAAATGTGGCTGAGACACGCTGCAACTGTTTCTCAGTAAATTTAAATCCCAGCTTTTCCAGAATGTTTGCTTTCCTAATATGGTATTTGCAGAGCAGGTCTGATTGATTGCTCATGTCAAACGCAATGCCCAACTCATAACTCCATTTCATGATTATGTAATTTATGATGTGTTGGGTCACATTATGTCATAATAGTACTCATAACAATTATGCTTTCTTCTGCTTTTTCTCCCTCAAAACCACAAATTCTCGATATTGTTTTGGAATTAAATTATTTTCTTCAAAGTTCATTTCACTCTGAGTAGTAGAATTGTGATTAAAAAAACCCAAACCACCAGCTCATCAAGTCTGGCATTATATATGTTCACCAGGGCTTAGTTCTTCTAGTTAGGAGAAGAAAAACAATACTTTCAGGTCATCTTAGTAGTTTTCATACAATACATTCAAATACCCGTGAATGTTCTGTATCTTTTTAAGGAAAATGGAGAAGCCAGGCTCATCATCAGCGGCTACAAGCTATAGCTGAAAATGTTACAAGGGAAACTTCAAAGGTCGGATCACTTTTTGAAAAGCAAAATATCTAAATATTTCCATGTTCATTGCCTCTACCTGTTTTCTTCTCTTTAACAGCATCCCGATCATAGGCAATGCTGCTGAATTTCAGAGTCTATGTATGTCGTGTGTTTGTTTTATAAGAACACCACTGCAAAGGGAAGGAAAATGTGACCTCCCCCCTCCAACAAACTGTCCTTAAAGAAATCTGTAATTTGGAGTGACATCGATATCACACACACACATGGTGCAAAGCAGAACGGGATCGAACACTCCCACTTTGCCATCAGGCATTTCCAAATGTCCTCTACACTATCTTTGCTCAGCGTATTTCAAGAAAAGACTGGGAGCATTAAACTGAGTTTAGTGAAAAAGGGCCAACATATGGCCCTCTGCGTGATGTCTGCTCAGAGAGCGACATAAAAGCGGCGGAGAGGAGAGGTGGTTTTAACTGATTTCTTTGCATATATGTGGGGAGCACAGCAGGTGGCTTAATTGGAAGGGACAAAAGGCATCTAGGGGCCTCTCTGTCTTGAGGGCAACAAATACTGGAGATGCTGAACCTCCCTTTGGGAAGCTGAATAGCAAATTCAAAAGTGGGTAGAAATTTCCATCCACTGACTAGTATTTGAGCTTAAACAAAAGATAACTGGAAGCTTGGTTCTGTGTTGTTTATTATTATTTTCAGCTGCAAAAGTACATGGTGTTCCATCCCAAGGCTTTATACCGTGCAAAGTCTACAGTCCCCCAGATTGCAGGACTAAGCAGGACAGTTGGCTTTTGGCTTGCAAACAGAAACTGCCCTCCTGCTGCTTAGCAGTTAAAAGTCAGCATTAGACTAGCAGTAAAAATCATTAGCCTACAATTTCTTCAGGTTTTCTTGCTACTTTCTAAAGAATCTGTCCAGTTCTTTTTAGCTTTTTATTCTATGAAGGTTTAAAAATCATCACCATCATGTGCCCATGTGAGTAATAAAACCACATATCCATGAGGAAGTATTTAAAGATGGTCTTTATTGAATTTGAAGAGCTACTAAATTGCTTTTGCATGTATGAACCTTGGAGAACATGGTACCTCGTGTTCAGGGTGTCTGCTTATGAAGTGAAAAATTTTGCCTAATTAAGGACATTTGTAGGAAAACTGATTTATCGCCAAGAAGTAGGACATGAAAGACCCTTTTACTTTACCAAACGTGTGCTTACTTTTCCAGGTGATTGTGGAGATTCTAGAAAACGCAACTCTATTACCCTTTTATTTTGCATGGCATATAAATGCCCTCTTCTCTTGTTTTTTCCTGGAGAAGCTGAGTTTAGGCTTTTTCTGAATCTGAAAGAGAAGTTATACATATCCCTGGCCTTCTGTCACCCTTCTTCTCTTACATATTTCAACTTTCAGAGAGTGCAGGGTGACTGCAGATGAATTGTTTTCCACACAAACATTTCCTAAAGCCTTTGTGTTCATCTGATTTAAGGAAAACAAGTATAGTCAAGAAACATGGCTTCTAACTCCACATTTTCACTTAGGGAATAAACAAACGAAGAAGAAACTCTCAAGTGCTTAAGGTGCTTTACGTTTTTTTTTGTTTTTTCCCTCTGCTGGAAAGCCTCTAGTATTACCTTACCGATATTTGTCCCGTGTGACTAGTAACGAATGTTTTATGAACAAATACAGAATAAAATGACCTTGATATACCTGGGTAGAAATAAAAGAAGCTATCTGAATGTAAAATTTTTATATTCATCAGGAAATGATCTGGCATTGTTTATACAACTTATTTACTGAACTTGGATAGCTGGAACTGCCTCTGGAGGCTTGAGGAAGAAAAGACAATTCCTGACAGCCACTTAAAGTAAAATTTTGATAAGCATTACTTTAATTTGATTTAAAAAATAGAAACACAAAGACTCCCCTGAAATAGGACTTCAACTTTGATTTTTAGCCCTGATAAAATCAAAGGAATTTCTTAATAAAGAAATTCAAGCTCCAGCTGATTTTATTTATTGTTTTCCTCAATCTTTCAAAGCAAAGGTCTTCTAACTGATACAAAGAGACTTCGATAAAGTCACCAAAAAGTGATTACCAGATTTTGTTTAATTGAATTGAATTACTCTTTACTGGCAATTCTCTGCAAGTGTTGCACATTTATTTTAGTAATAGGCATAGCGTTCCTCTTCATTGGCTTTTGCCGTCACACAAATCAAATAACTTAAAACTCTAAAGAAACTATGGGGGAATCTTTTGGTTTGTTTTATTTTACTTGAACAGTTAACTGGAGTGAATTGGAAGCTGAGTACTGGAAAGGTTGGGAAACCCTGTTGTCCATGGTTAAGCTGAGCTGAATGGCAGCATAAAGCTGGAAGAATTCAAAAGCTGGCAAAATGGCAGCTGTAATGGCAAAATAATGCAGGGCCTTGAACAGATACACTTTAGAAGAGCATTTTCCAGTAAGCATTGCATGACATCCAGGGGTAGTACTTGCTACATGGTGTTGCCCTCAGAGCCAGCCAGTTCCTGGAACTTTCCATGGCCTTCCCTTCTCCCCTTCCTTACTGTATGTTCTATACTATACTATATTTAAAATAACTTTTTCCTGTGGAGTGCAATTTGAAAGCAGTCACCATCAGTAAATGAAATATTTTCTATTTCTCAATATCAATTTTTGAACCAAAACTTATATCTCAAGAAAAAGTAATATATCTGGTTTTTTGCATTCTGTATATCTTCTGGATCTGAAATGGAAGTCAATACATTATTTTTATTGCAGTTTTGTCAAGATACAATAACAGAAATCAAGGCCAGAAAAAAACCTCAAAGCTCCACGTGCGCTCTCTAGCAATCAGTCTTTAGAGTCTTCCTTTTAATTAGATGTTTGTGTTTGGCCTGAGGAGAGATGTTTCTAATTTGGTGGTCACATCGGAGGCAATGGGAGCTTAGTGCCAGCCTGATTAACCCATCCACCCTGAGCCCAAAAAATGCTCCCAAAAAATGTTCAGTGTACTGTGGGTGGCATGTGGGGCTGCGTGAGAGACCAAGCATGGGGGAACATGCTGGAGGTGCATGTGCGACCCTCTGTCCCAGCGCACATCTGGAAGGAGCAATCAAGGGAGAAAAGTGCCTGCCACCCCGGGGCTGCTTGGGTTCCGCGGGGCTTTGCTCCCTCCATAAGGGGCCAGGAATGAACACAGAGCTGGGTGCTGCTGACATCCATGGAGGTAGCTCTCCCATCACATCTGGGCACTGCAGTGTTGGGCAGGGTTAGCTTTGTAGATAGGAGTGCTTTCCTTCATGTTTGGTTTTGGATCAAGATGGCACTTTTGAAGCAAATTGTGGAATCGTTCCCTCTTGCCCTGGTCTGGCTCACCTCGCCAGGCAGCCAGGGCTGCACCACCCGCGTCGCTTTTGGAGCGAGCTGACGTGGGAGGTGACCTCCAGGAGGGCATCTAATGCCCTCCTGTCCCTGAAGAGCACCCATCCATATCCAAGGTCCAGATAAACCCAGGCACAAATGCACAGCCCAAACATAAATCCAGTGGACACTGAGTCCACAGCGTGAGCTATTTACTTCAACACTTTGCTTTTGCACTACAACGTTTGCAAATGTAGATACACCTGTATCTCTTAAGGAAAGAAAAAATGGTCATTGCCAGCATATTTGTTGCCTGGTGATTATCTATATAGTTTTGTGATGAAAGGCTAAATTTCCAGCATTGATTCCTTTTATAACCTTGCCAGAAAGTATTTATCCCACTTTAAATTCTGGCTATCAGCTATACATTGTAATAGTCTTGTAGATCATTGTATTATTTTTTGTAAACCATTGGTAAACAGACCTGAGTTCATTATTCTCTGTATCTAAGCAGGTATTTTACCCTGTTTAAATGGCTATTGAAATTGCCTCTTTACATCCAAGTATTTACATACGTGTTGCTGGCAATTGTTGCAAATTCAAAGACATATTTTTTCCTAAAAGGGCAATCAACAAACAAAATTAGAAAAACTTGACACCATAATAAATCAGAGTAACAACAAAATTCTAAAAATCATTTGTAATGACATATTTTGTTGCTGTTCTTGTTTGCTAGATTAGATTTCTGCTAAAGGTAATTGAAGAAAAAATTGTTCTGGTTAGAGGAATAAAATACATTAAAATTAAATGAGCTTCTTGAACTCTGCTTAGGCTTTAAGATATCATATCAAGGAATGAAAACACATTAAACAAGCATAATAGTTCCTTTGCGTGGCTGACCATAATGTACTTATGGTCCAGCCTTTCTGTCACACCACAGGCAAGGCCCCTCGGGTAATGGCTATGGCATTTGGGCAAAACGAAAGCATGGGGTCCGTTTGCTGCTCTCCACCTGAATTTCAGACCTCCCCTTGTGTCTTGCACAAACATGGCATTTGCTACCTCAGAAGCAGCAGGAGCCACGGGGTGTAGATCAGAGCATCCTGCAGCTCAAGGACCGCAGGTAACTGCTGGTGCTGCTGCTTCAGGGGAGGAGAGATCTCGGTACCTCGCTGTCCTTGGCTGCTGGGACCTGGTGTGTGACTGTGCTGGGACTTGAAGTTCAGGCTCCAATTTTGAGGGTTTTCTGTAAAGGAACATAAAAATGAACTGCCTTTCTTTGGGGTAGCCTTTTCACACCTCTTTCAAACACTAAATAAATACAAACAGGTGGAAAAATATTTCCTCAGAAAACAAATATTGAACAACAAAAAATATCAGTAATTTTCAAAGTACTGTATCCTTGAAAAACTCTGAGCCTACAGAACTCACTTTTTCCACTTGTTTCAAAACACAGTACCTTTTAAAGTGTGCTTAATAGTTCTCATAGCTGAATTTGGAAGTAGCATATTAATTATGTTTTATTAATTTATTAATTGGTTTTGATGCATAATCTCCCATAATCCCACTGCCCCTGGATTTTTTAACCTTCCTTTTTCTTCTGTCCTCCCTCCCTCCCCTTTCTCACCCAAAAGACTCAGTCAATCAGGCTCAGAGTCTAGTTTAAAAAAAAAGAAAAGAAAAAATAAACAAAAAAATAAGCAGCCATGGATGGCAGTTCCCTCTGCACCTGGTATGGGGGAAGGAGCAATAACATTATTTTTTTTTTTTAAAGCATCTTTACACATCTGTAGAAAACACTTAGGATTTTTCCTTTCTTTTTTATTGTTTACTAAATCAAAGCCAATGCATCTGAGGCTTATAGTGATGATAGCAAAAATTACAAAGACCTTTCATATGCAAAAAGACATTTTTGTATGACTGAAGATTTGAAATGTATTACGCCAATCTTGTACTCAAAGACCAGCTTCACGGGGTTTGAGTTCTATTATGTGATTTTTCTGGAGGCTTTTTGTTTCTTGGGTATTTTCTCTTTTTCCTTCATTTTCATGAGGTTTGTATTATTAGTACTTTGTAACATTATCGTTGGGTCTTTCCTTTGAACCCTGCACATGAGATGAATAAAGGAGCTGGTTTTGCTTTATGAATCAGTCTCTCTAATAGGTCCTCTGGCTTTGGAAATATCCCCAGAATTCAGAAAACTATCAGACAAATCTTCATCAGCAGTTTAGCGCTGGCTGCACGCTGCAGCACACAGCTTTGAAATTCGAAAGATCTTTCTATTCTGCTGTTATGCATCTTGAAAGGATGTGTTATCTCACTGTCAGGGGATTTGGAAGGGGAGGGTGAAGCACTTACAAGAACTAGAACCACAAAATATATTTATGACTGAATACTATGTTTTTAATGAAAATTGTCAGCTCCTCAGAGTTCAAGGTTGCTTTGTTTTGCTATTGCTGTTCTTGGGACATTATCTGTCTGTAGTGATCCATCAGCTGTTCAAGACTTTCAGAGAAATAACTGCTGTCAAGTTTCTTGCTTCCTGGACTTGTACCCATTAACTGACTCATCCCAAAAAGTTTGGTTTTTCTTTGACCCATCTCCCAACTGTCCTGGGGGTACGTACCTCCCTGTTGCTTACATCAGGCAATTCTTACAGCCTGGGGTGCAATCTCAGGCCCCATGACTTTCGTGGAGTCAGGATTTCCAGTCTTTTTACCTGTTTTTCTGCCTTGATACCCCATTTTCTTTGTTATTGAACTAAAGCAGTTATTACTTCCTTGCAACTATGAAACTCCCCTCTTCTACCAGCATGTCAATAACAGTTGGTGTTAGGAGGGAACTGGGAAGCATAAACTTGAATTCTGATTATTTTTGTTTTAATTAACAGATATACACCATGAGGTAGCAGTCAATACACAGGGAAATTCTTGCAGCACAATAAGCAGAATATTTAGTTACAGTCATGCCTTAAATGTCCAAAAAGGTGTCTGTTCAGACCCCTGCTGTCTCCTCATGCCTTCTCTTGCAGTAGCATACGTGAGCTGGCTAAGGGTTTGGGAGGTTCGTCCCTTGCAAGTCCATGGGTTCTGCTTCCCACTGTGAAACCCAGGCAGGTACAGACTCTGTGATACCGAAGTAGACCCCGAAGTGAGTTACTGCTGCCAGTGGTCAGCTCTGCCCTTAAAGGGGGTACCAACCCTGTAGCAGGACTGTCAGAAAAGATTTCCAGAGTGCTCCCTATCTGGCCCGGCAGCTTCAGCTCACTTCCTCTGCAGTCAGGTTTGCCCCAGGTCAGCCCGTGCACTGACCTAGCGACATCTCGGGTGCGTGTCCCATTCTGTTAGCAGCTACTGGGGCCATCACAAGAAGCAAACCACAAGAAATTAATGATTTTGTCTCACAGTCATTTGCAGTCTCTCTTTGCCCAAAGGCAGCCAAGTGTTAGTTATCTCTTGCCTACTGCAAATTACCTTGAATAGAACAGGTTGGCTTGCCTGGAAATAAAAATTTGCTAGTTATAGGCAGCTAGGTGAAGAAATGTTGAATGCAGCTGCTAACCCATGCAATGTGTTAGCAAGCATGTGAGCATCAAATAGCCAGCATGGGGTAAAAGTCATTGATTTTGAAATAAAACTGATTCAGAAGGTTAGGGCCAGATATCCTCTTGCCACTGCCAAAACCAGCAGCTACCAAAATGGAAATCAAGAAAGATGTGTCCCCAGGAGCTCTTGCATTTACAAGTTACAGCTATATTTTAAATTGAGGGCAACAAGGATCAGTAGCCTATTTAGAAGTGTTTGTGCCTTTTAACTATCAGCAGTTTCTGTGCTAAATGAGAAAGATACAATTACAAGAGCTGATGAAGCAGTTTTTCTCTTGATGGCATATTTGGATACATACAAATGAGAGGTAGCCTACAGCATTCCAGCATCTCAGAATCCTTTTCATAAACAATCCCAAAATTGTCCTGCAAAGCAATATCTATCTACCTTACCGACAGATTCAGAACAAATTGTGCTATATGAGGTTCAATTTTTTTTAATAGACTAAAAAAATTTGCACAGCTATGCAGATGTTTCAGCCATTTGGCTTACTGTAATCAAATATGGTGAAGAAGCTCTAAGTGCATTTCAAGTTTATAGCATGTCAGTTCAGCTGGCTTGACTATTTTTTTCTATAGTAAGTCTGTTGGAAAATGCATTCAGTAGAGCAAAATGGTGCTGCTGCTAATATTAATAATAATACTTAGCACTTCAATTGCATTTCATATTTTGAAAGTGCTGTACAAATGCTAATTAATTAGGCTGTGAAGCTGAATGCCAAATAGCGAAAAAGCCTTGTGTCACTGCTTGTAGAACAAGTTATCTTGATTATTACACATTTAATATTTTCCTTGGGAAAGCACTAGTGATCCAAGGAACAATTCGACTGCACAGAGCACAGCAGGGGCCAGGGGGAACAACTGCCACAAAAAAACCAAGGTTATGCTGATCCCAAAGCTGTGTTGAGCTCTTGTGGTTTTAGCATTTGGAATGAAAGAAGGTGTCTTTATTCCAGAATTCAGCTTATAGTTATAGTGACAGAAGTGGAACAATTGTTTTACCATTCTGTGTGAAATCTGAGTTCGATGTTTTTCTAATTCCACCACAAGGTACCACCTTTGCAAGTTGTTCATCCTTTCTCAAATGTAAAAACTCACACACGATCCCCAAACACATCTTCAACACCCTGCTATTAAAAAAAAACAAACCACTTTACAACTGCTGTCAGGGATTGCTACGCAGCCACCTTGTAGTTTGTTTGGCCTGTAAAACAAGCCCTTTTTGCAACAAGAGCAAGTGGCCGAGACCACCACTGGGCCGCAGGGTCCCAAAGAAAGGGTGGCTCAGCTCACAGCCAGAGGGTGGCTGGGGCAGGACGGGATGAGAGGGAACTGGATCTGCCAAATCCCCTCCACTGCTCCTCTGGAGATCTCATGTTAGCTGAAGGGGGAAGACTGTACCTGGAGAACATATATACCAGGACCGCAAGGTGAAAGATAAAGAAACTTTTCATCTCCAGCCCTTTCGCAGGGGTCAGTAGTGCCATTTGCCGGTTCATATAAAATTATTTTCTGAGGCTCTGCACAGTCGATATTTGCTGAATGTTTAGTGCCGGCCCTGTGGTTTGTGTTTCATCACCACTGCAATACTTCAAAAAAGCCAAAAGCAAACCCCCTGTCCTTCTTCAGAAGACATCCCACACCGGCAGTTTGATGTCTGAAAGATGTCCTCGTACTGGAGCCACTTCTCTGAGAGCTGAGCTGAGCTGCTGCAGGCAGTGTGGGTGAGTTCACTTTTTCCTGGAAAAGATCATTCAGTTTTAGAGAAAATAAAACGAGAATTACAGTTAAGTAAGACCCTGGGCTGTGCAGTGGTAGCATTAATTTTGCATCAAGTAGCATAAAGACATGAGTCATCCCCAAGTGGATGGTGCGCTGCCCCAGCTCAGGGTCCTCTCTCCTGAGAGCACTGTCACCCGCTGGTGCTGCCGCAGCTCCTTGGGACAGTGCTCGCCCATGACCTGCCCGGGTCCTTCCTCTGAGACAGTCCTATGCTGCCAGTCACTGTTGGAGATGCAGCTTCGAGGAGGAGGCAGCATGGTGTTATTCTTCGGGAGAGTCAGTCTCTCTTTGTGTGTCTCTTATTTGTTATTTATTTTTTTACTCTTCCATACTAACCAACTTTGTCAATAGCTGTTTTGGTCATATTTTTTTTCTCAGAAATTGTTTTCATCTGAAGAACATAGAATCATAGAATCAGAATCATTAAGGTTGGAAAAGACCTCTAAGATCATTGAGTCCAACCATTGACCCAACACCACCATGCCCACTAAACCATGTCCCTAAGTGCCTCATCTACACGTCTTTTAAATACCTCCAGGGATGGTGACTCAACCACTTCCCTGGGCAACCTGTTCCAATGTTTAACTACTCTTTCAGTAAAGAAATTTTTCCTCACGTCCAATCTAAACCTCCCCTGGCGCAACTTGAGGCCGTTTCCTCTCGTTCTATCGCTAGTTACTTGGGAGAAGAGACCGACACCCACCTCGCTACAGCCTCCTTTCAGGTAGTTGTAGAGAGCAATGAGGTCTCCCCTCAGCCTCCTTTTCTCCAGGCTAAACAACCCCAGCTCCCTCAGCCACTCCTCATAAAACTTGTTCTCCAGACTCTTCACCAGCTTCATTGCCCTTTTCTGGATATGCTCCAGCACCTCAATGTCCTTGTAGTGAGGGGCCCAAAACTGAAGACAATATTTGAGGTGCGGCCTCACCAGGGCCGAGTACAGGGGCACGATCACTTCCCTAGTCCTGCTGGCCACACTAGTTCTGATACAGGTCAGGATGCCGTTGGCCTTCTTGGCTGCCTGGGCACACTGCCGGCTCATGTTCAGCCGGCTGTCGACCCACACCCCCAGGTCCTTTTCCGCCAGGCAGCTTTCCAGCCACTCTTCCCCAAGCCTGTCGCGCTTACTGGGGCTGTTCGG